>NW_024733581.1:0-9526 GCF_018991925.1 Homarus americanus | reverse complement strand
TTTAGACCAATAAACATGTCTGCTGGAGGGCATTTGGTCTACTCAGCATCTTGAATGCATCTAGGACTTTTGTGTTAGATTTCATCAAAGTGCTCCATCATGCTTTCTTTCCTTTGCCAACAAATTTTCCAATGCAGTCAGATCCTGTGAAGGCATGGAAACCTGTAAGGCTCTCTGCCCAATGTGTCGTGATAGCAATTTGATGGTTGAAGTCTTATTTGCTGCTTTCCACGACAGAAGATTAACCTTGGACATCTTTTCCCAGATGCTCAATGGACCAACAATACGTTTCTTGACAAAATTTTCATAATTTTGTCTTCCAACTTCATATGCACATAGATTGTCATATTTGGCATTTTCTGGCATTACAGCTCCTGTTACCAAGTTTAAAAGAGCATCATTTTCCTGGGATTACAGTCACCAATAACATTGTGTAGCTTCTGTACATCAGCATATTGATGGCTGACAATAGCTGTAGAGAGCTCATGATGTTCTGTTCTTTTGTAATCTTTATGAGTTTGATATTTTATGTAATGAACTTAATTTGAAAACCCAAATGGTAGTATATGATCTTTTATCACCTTAGACACTCTGTGCGTCATGCCTCTCAAGTGATTTTTTTCCTCTCTTACTTCTCTGGACAAATACGACCTTTATCCCATCAGAAAAAATATCACCATATATTTTCTTAATCTGCAGGTGCCAAGATTTAAAATGACGGATGGTGTTAAAAATGAACCTGAAATTTTTACGTGACCACATATTGTCTTGTTGAGTTTCTGAGAGAACTTCACGGCTAAATAGCGCCTCTGTATTGATAGCCGGTACATGTCGTAATATCCACCGCTCATAGTTAAATCTTTATGTCCGTTTATTTTGTCCTAATTTAAGTATCAAAGAGTGTTTTCATTTTTAAGTATCTTAAGTATCTTTTTTCCTCACTCTTAAGTATCTAAGTATGATTTTTTTTCATTTTTAAGTAACTAACCATATTTTTGTTTTCATTATAAAATGTGATTGATATAGACAACAGAAGTAAATATCAGCTGGAGGTCGTAAACGAAGCTGATGTGAAGTATTTTGACTCACTGTTCTCACGAACTAATTGCTTCTCTGGTTTATACCGAAGAAATAAAACCGTCAACGAACCATCCGATTCAAATGTGTCTTAGGCGATACAGGGTGTTTAGGCGTCATTCTGATACCAAGAATGACTTTGTGTACTGTGGTGAAGCTGGGGGTAGGATAGGGTTGGGTTGGGTTAGGATGGGTTAGGATTACGCATGTGTGGGTATATTCTGTCGCATTTTATAGGTATCTTGCGTCTTTCTCTTTATTCCTCCTTTATCATGAGTATCTGTGCCTATTAATACACCACCTCGCAGGATAGTGGAAGAGGAATGGATAGTAACGAGATAATATTCTTCTTACATATGCCTTAGCTTGATTACAGGTAACACCAGGTAGAAGTTACGTGACTCTTAAGAGCTTTCCTCGACTTGGCTGATTCAACTGTAAGACTTGCTGTATTTATCCTTATTAAAATCCTCCACCTGTAAGACCCTCCACTTGTAAGACTCTCCACCTGTAAGACCCTCCACTTGTAAGACTCTCCACTTGTAAAACCCTTTATGGATTTGAAATACCTTCTCGTCTTGACTCCACTAGTACTGTACACACTCTCTCTAGCCTTAGTTTACAGTAATGTTGAAGCATATAATGAAGACTCACAGCTCATGGGTTAGAAAAACAAAAGATGCTTGTTTTATTTATTTATTTATTTATTTATTTATAGCTTATTTTAGAATCCCCGAAAGTTAGAACAAAATGGCTGACGGGACTCACAAGCGGGCGATGTTTCCAGTATGGACCAAGAATAAAAAATAAATGAAAAATAAAATAAATAAATCGTAAATTGGTGCATTGTTTCTCCAGGGGTAATTATAGAAGTACAAATGTTCTCCAGCAGTGGGTAACGATCATAGCCACGTATAGAGCTTCTAACGCAGGTAGATTGATATAGATGTATTACCTGGAGTTAGTGGGTTACAGGGGCCTCCTACACGATAATATTAAAGGTGTTTTTTCCTTCTGTTTGTGGCACTTGAGGTGTTTAGGTTAGGTTTAATTAAAATGGTTTAGTTATAATAGTTATATTACGATAAGTTAAGCTGAATTTAGAACTTTTGATTTGCATATATCGTGTTTTAGAAGGATTTGTTAACTAATAAGTTTAATTTGGATAAGTTTAGTTTAATTTAGATCATTTGATTTTACAAGGTCGTATTATAATGACTGGGAACCATATAGAAAACTGTTAGAGAAGTAAATATTTCTACGGCAGTGAATGAGTAAGTCAATAAGTGGTGTATAGAGCTGCTGACGCAACTTAAACGGTATATACTGTACATTATATGTTATCAGAGCTTTCCTGTTATACGTAACCGCCTCCGTCAAAGTGTCTTACTGGCTCATGTGAAGATTAGCCTCTAGTTTATTTAACCTCAAGATTAACTACACTGGCACTGCCTGACCTGACCTGACCTGACCTACCCTACCCTACCCTACCCTACCCCATCTCCCCACCACCCCTACCTCCTAACCCAACTCCAATCCCAACTTGAATCTTCCTAAGAAGTAGGTTAATCATTAGTTGAAATAAGCTGGAGGGTTAATCAGGCAATTCATCTTAATTAACAATTTTGTCAGGTGAGGCCTTCCACCTTTTACCGTGGAGCAGGAGGAGGAGGGACTCTGCTAACGTCTACAGATCATCGTCAAATCCAAGGCAGATATTGAATACCTTTGTTTACCTTCGTGGCTTAAGAACACATTCCTTAACACCATAAGACTATAGACCATAATACAATAATACAGCAATTGATTATTGTATTCTAAAAATTTACGGTGTATCTTGTGAACCAGATTTATTGTTTGACCTTAGTGAATGAGAAACTGGTTGAGGTGTATTGTGGTAAACATCCTTAAGAGCAGCTCTGTGTGTTCCTACGACCTCTAAGTAACACAAAAGGTAACCATTATCTACCCTTGGTCAGTCACTTTATGTAGATGTCAATTGTGTCATTTTTCTAGACTTAGTGCCCCCTGGATGAGAAAGTAAATACAATGTTGATTTATTTTGGTCACAACACACGCTAGTAGATTATTTTTCCTATTTAACTAAATAATTAACACTATGAAGCTAACTAATTATATAACTCAAAGATGGTAACCAATATGGTGTCGATATTGTTCACATACTCTATGATAAATAGATGTATTGTCTGTTTAATTTTAGGGAAGAATTTAATTTATAAACTTTTGAGAATCTGGATACAGGAGTTTTGTCTTTGTGTGTGTGTGTGGTGATGATGACGGATACTTTCCTCTGCAGTGAAAAAAATATCTTGACATTGCAGAGTTTAACTGTAAGCCGAAGGAACGTTTGTAATGTGACTTATTATGTGAAATTGTAACTTGAAATTCTTTGTGAAAAAATATTTCCCTATAAAGTTTGGCAGTAAATGAAGTATTACATCAAGGTGTAACTTGTAGTTCCTTGTGGAGTAAATTACCTAAGTGGACGATACAGGTACTCCAGGGTGTAAGACCTAGAGTAGAAAGTCTTAAGACCTTACCTGAGGTTGAAAGACTCTTATAGTGGAACGTCTTAGGTATTGAAACTTTAATTACAGTAAATAAAATATAATCTACCTAAACATTCCTTCACCTGGCGACAACTAATGATACAGGTGGTGTAATAGCTCTTTAAAATTCCTCCGCTTGATATAATAATGACCACACATGAACTTATAATGTGCAATATCTTGATAACACATTAGCTGCAACATTACACATAGTTCAGTGTATGTGTAGTGAGGGACATCTACCTAAATGAGTTACAGAATGTGGAGTTGAGGCAAAAAAAAGTTGGGACATGTTTGAGATCATCAGTTGAGCCAAACGTTTATACTCAATATTGTTTTAATGGTATTTTAGAGCGACCGAAAAATGTAAACAAAATGGCCGGCTAGGTGACACATACCTTACAAGAAATAAACATGAGAACGAACACACACACACACACACACACACACACACACACACCAGTTTTACCCACATTATCACCAGACTATCGGCATACCTGGTCGGTGGACACCTGCCTCCTCCTCCTCCTCCTCACCTTGCTAATATGCTAATATGCTAATATGCTAATATGCTAATATGCTCTGGTATGTTCCAGTCTATTTAAGATATGCTCCCATCTATCTTAAAGAGCTTATGCTAGGTTGGTCTGATATGCTCCTCAAAGACTATGCTGATATTCTCTTGTCATCTGATATGCCATTATGTTCATATCACTCTAAAGGATATACTAATATGTTCTGATATGTTGGTATGGTTCTGTCTCTCAGAGGGTGTGCTGATGTACACTACATCTCACTTCACAATCTTCACTACATCTCACTTCACAATCTTCACTACATCTCACTTCACAATCTTCACTACATCTCACTTCACAATCTTCACTACATCTCACTTCACAATCTTTACCACATCTTACCTCACAATCTTCACTACATCTCACTTCACAATCTTCACTACATCTCACTTCACAATCTTCACTACATCTCACTTCACAATCTTCACTACATCCCACTTCACAATCTTCACTACATCTCACTTCACAATCTTCACTACATCTCACTTCACAATCTTCACTACATCTCACTTCACAATCTTCACTACATCTCACTTCACAATCTTCACTACATCTCACTACACAATCTTCACTACATCTCACTTCACAACCTTCACTACATCTCACTTCACAATCTTCACTACATCTCACTTCACATCTTCACTACATCTCACTTCACAATCTTCACCATATCTCACTTCACAATCTTCACCACATCTCACTTCACAATCATCACCACATCTCACTTCACAATCTTCACCACATCTCACTTCATAATCTTTACCACATCTCACTTCACAATCTTCACTACATCTCACTTCACAATCTTCACTACATCTCACTTCACAATCTTCACTACATCTCACTTCACAATCTTCACTACATCCCACTTCACAATCTTCACTACATCTCACTACACAATCTTCACTACATCTCACTTCACAATCTTCACTACATCTCACTTCACAATCTTCACTACATCCCACTTCACAATCTTCACTACATCTCACTTCACAATCTTCACTACATCTCACTTCACAATCTTCACTGCATCTCACTTCACAATCTTCACTACATCTCACTTCACAATCTTCACTACTTCTCACTTCACAATCTTCATTACATCTCACTTCACAATCTTCACTACATCTCACTTCACAATCTTCACTACATCCCACTTCACAATCTTCACTACATCTCACTTCACAATCTTCACTACATCCCACTTCACAAACTTCACTACATCTCACTTCACAATCTTCACTACATCTCACTTCACAATCTTCAATACATCTCACTTCACAATCTTCACTACATCTCACTTCACAATCTTTCACTACATCTCACTTCACAATCTTCACCACATCCCACTTCACAATCTTCACTACATCTCACTTCACAATCTTCACTACATCTCACTTCACTATCTGCACTACATCTCACTTCACAATCTTCACCACATCTCACTTCACAATCTTCACTACATCTCACTTCACAATCTTCACTACATCTCACTTCACAATCTTCACTACATCTCACTTCACAATCTTCACTACGTCTCACTTCACAATCTTTACCACATCTTACTTCACAATCTTCACTACATCTCACTTCACAATCTTCACTACATCTCACTTCACAATCTTCACTACATCTCACTTCACAATCTTCACTACATCTCACTTCACAATCTTCACTACATCTCGCTTCACAATCTTCACTGCATCTCACTTCACAATCTTCACTACATCTCACTTCACAATCTTCACTACATCTCACCTCACAATCTTTAATACATCTCACCTCACAATCTTCACTACATTTCACTTCACAATCTTCACTACATCTCACTTCACAATCTTCACTACATCTCACTTCACATCTTCACTACATCTCACTTCACAATCTTCACTACATCTCACTTCACAATCTTCACTACATCTCACTTCACAATCTTCACTACATCTCACTTCACAATCTTCACTACATCTCACTTCACAATCTTCACTACATCTCACTTCACAATCTTCACTACATCTCACTCCACAATCTTCACCACATCTCACACTTCACACCACCACATCTCACTTCACAATCTTCACTAAATCTCACTTCACAATCTTCACTACATCTCATTTCACAATCTTCACTACATCTCACTTCACAATCTTCACCACAACTCACTTCACAATCTTCACTATATCTTACTTCACAATCTTCACTACATCTCAAATCACAATCTTCACTACATCTCACTTCACAATCTTCACTACAACTCACCTCACAATCTTCACTACATCTCACTTCACAATCTTTACCACATCTTACTTCACAATCTTCACTACATCTCACTTCACAATCTTCACTACATCTCACTTCACAATCTTCACTACATCTCACTTCACAATCTTCACTACATCTCACTTCACAATCTTCACTACATCTGACTTCACAATCTTCACCACATCTGACTTCACAATCTTCACTACATCTCACTTCACAATCTTCACTACATCTCACTTCACAATCTTTACCACATCTTACTTCACAATCTTTACCACTTCTTACTTCACAATCTTCACTACATCTCACTTCACAATCTTCACTACATCTCACTTCATAATCTTCCCCACATCTCACTTCACAATCTTCACTACATTTCACTTCACAATCTTCACTACATCTCACTTCACAATCTTCACTACATCTCACTTCACAATCTTCACTACATCTCACTTCACAATCTTCACTACATCTCACTTCACAATCTTAACTACATCTCACTTCACAATCTTCACTACATCTCACTTCACAATCCTCACTACATCTCACTTCACAATCTTCACTACATCTCACTTCACAATCTTCACTACATCTCACTTCACAATCTTCATTACATCTCACTTCACAATCTTCACTACATCTCACTTCACAATTATCACTACATCTCACTTCACAATCTTCACCACATCTGACTTCACAATCTTCACTACATCTCACTTCACAATCTTCACTACATTTCACTTCACAATCTTCACTAACACCATCCTTCATCACTACATATAACATCCATCATCACTACTTATAACACCATCCATCATCATCACTACATATAATACTATCCATCATCACTACATATAACACGATCCATCATCACTACATATAACACCATCCACCATCACTACATATAGAACCATCCATCACGACATACAACACCATCCGACATCATTACATATAACACCAACCATCATCACTACATATAACATCATCCATCATCACTACATATAACTCCATCCATCATCACTACATATAACACCATCCATCATCACTACATATAAAACCAACCTATCATCACTACATATAACATCATCCATCATCACTACATATAACACCATCCATCATCACTACATATAGAACCATCCTATCATCACTACATATAATATCATCCATCATCACTCCATATAACACCATCCAACATCACTACATATAACACCACCCATCATCACTACATATAACATCATCCATCATCACTACATATAACTCTATCCATCATCACTACATATAACACCATCCAGCATCACTACATATAACACCAACCATCATCACTACATATAACATCATGCATCATCAATATATATAACACCATCCATCATCACTACATATATTACCCTCTTATCATCACTACATATAACACCATCCATCATTACTACAATATAACGCCATCCTTCATCACTACATATAACACCATCCATCATCACTACATATTATAACACCATCCATCATCTTTACAAACACCATCCCTCTTTACTATAGTGATAAACAGAGCTTTATTTTGTTGTCAATTTCTTTAAATTCCAACCTTATTAAACCGTAATTTTTTCTGTATGGTCAAATTTTGATTTGACCTCAGTGAGAGAGCTGTTAGTGTCAGTACATCACAATGGTGTTCCGACGCACTGTATCGAAGGTGACTAAGGTGGAGGTGAAGCCTTGCCAGGTGAAGGAGAAGGGCCCCCGATCTAACAAACCGCAGACCACAAAACACACTAAGACCCAAAACAACAAGACCCAAAACAACAAGAAGAAGAAGGAAACTGCCACTTTCTGCCGTGTACAAAAGGACCAGTACCTGCCATGGGGAGACTACATCTTCACCGGGAAAAAGACACAAAAGAAGCGCTGAACCTACGCTTCTGATATTTAAAAATACTGTAATAAAAAACATATTAATTAATTTTGTTTGTATTATTTATGCTTTTATTATTTTCATCTGTAAACGTGCTGTTTTGGGAATATATTTTGACTTACATAATATTTAGGTACAGCAGTTTATTTCACTGTATCTACTTGTTTACCAAGTAACTGGACTTACAGTCTCCGATCGGGATCCTCAAAACAAATATTTGTCATCGAACTCCGTAAGTGAGCTCGTAATCTAGCCTGTAACTTACAGCACCTCAACACGATCCACCTGGATATAGTAGTCGCTATTTCCCGATTGCATGAAAAAAAATTAATAATATATGCTTTAATAATGCTTGTTAGACTTGTTTTATCATAGAATAATGAAGAAAATGTTTTGTACATCAACATACTAAAATACAATATTAGTTTTTTTTTTTTACGACAAGAAGAGGCTTGAGTGTTCTATTTCTCGCTGAATGGAAGAGATGCAGCTTTTGTCTTCTTACAACTTTTCAAGTAATTTGTACCAAAATAGAAGATTTTTATTGTCCACATTTAGGGTATATTTTTTTTTTATGACTGAATAAACTTGCAGATAGACCTTATTAATGTGGTATAGCTGTAAATATCCTTCAGTAATGAAATCCAAATATGAGGTCAAGTGAACATTTTTGCTTAGACTCCGCCTTTGTTAGGACCAAGTTATAACAAGTTATTCTGCCAAGTATCCAATAAGTACCCATGACTCAGAGTTAAATAATACCTAACCTAATCTAAGTTCATCAAACCTAATAAAAAAAGTGGGGCAAAAAATAAGTGGTAAAGAATTTTTTTTCTCAGAAAAAGAATTATATTCAGAGGTTTTTATCCGATACATTCAGTCGTGATTTTTTTGATGCAAAATTAGTAAAATGTATTTAACCCTAACACTACCTCACCTTACCTAATCTTACCTTACCTTATCTAACCTAACCTAATGTTACCTAACCTAACCAAGCCGCAACGCTCATGACACAATTGAGTTCTCTAGAAAGTTTTCATTTCATTTTCTTTTTTAAAAATACATTTGCAGAGACAACAAACTTTTGATAATTATTTCTCCAACATATCTATAAATCTGTTGATGATATATAAATTTAG
>NW_024733580.1:0-19007 GCF_018991925.1 Homarus americanus | reverse complement strand
CTCCAAAGCTATGTCCATCATGAACTCTTTCGTGAACGACATCTTCGAGCGCATCGCTGCCGAGGCTTCCCGCCTGGCGCACTACAACAAACGCTCCACCATTACAAGTCGGGAAATCCAGACAGCTGTCCGACTCTTGCTGCCCGGTGAACTGGCCAAGCATGCCGTGTCTGAGGGTACCAAGGCTGTCACCAAGTACACCTCTTCCAAGTAAGAGGTTACTTGTGCACAACAAACACGCCATCCCACTACTACAACTTAATCGGCTCCATCGGAGCCACAGTTACATGTTAAAGAGACAGTTACCGACAGTGATATATTGAGAGGGAAATAAAAAAAAAAAAAAATTATAATAATCTGCATTCTCTATTGGCGTAGAAACCGGACTAAATCGAAACATAATAAATAAATAAATAAATTCTGCGTGGAGTACTTTTACACCCACTGCAAAGTGACATACATGGAGTGTGTTTGGGCTTCATTTCATGTTTGCAGCACGCCTATTTCATGTAAACAATTTATTTTATTTTATTGTATTTTATTGTATTTTCTTTTATTTTATTTATTTATTTACTTAATTATTCTTTATATATTTATTTGTTACTAGCTCTTGTTTGTTGCACCCACCCACCTCCCGAATTGATGACCTACTATACATTCGTGCCTGCACGAATGTTACCAACTTACCGTTAGGCGATTTGGGTAACCGAAATTAACGCTCTCCTACCACCAACCATTTCGATTGTCATGAAAATTATCTTCAGAACAGTTCTTTGGCCCTGAGAAGGGCCGAGTTATAGATGTCTGGTAGGTTTTGTTGTGCTTTTTCTTTTTCCCCAAGGAAGAGGACTTAAGCACGCTCTCCGCGGATGCGCCGGGCCAGCTGGATGTCCTTGGGCATGATGGTAACGCGCTTGGGGTGAATGGCACACAGGTTGGTGTCCTCGAAAAGACCCACCAGGTAAGCCTCAGAGGCTTCCTGCAGAGCCATGACGGCAGACGACTGGAAGCGCAGGTCAGTCTTGAAATCCTGGGCGATCTCACGCACCAGGCGCTGGAAGGGCAGCTTCCTGATGAGTAGCTCTGTGCTCTTCTGGTAACGACGGATCTCACGAAGGGCGACGGTTCCGGGCCTGTAACGATGGGGCTTCTTGACACCACCGGTGGCTGGGCGGACTTGCGAGCTGCCTTGGTGGCAAGCTGCTTCCGTGGAGCCTGCTCCAGTGGACTCTGCAGGCGGCAGTCTTGTTTATACGGGCTTATCCTTGACGACGAAATAGTAACACGGGCGCCTGGTTGTTGTTGTTGTTGTATAGATTGTCGGACCGTAGTCCGACACGGGCCTTTGCCTATAGGCGGCCCGTTTGGTGGTTCCGGCTGGAGCTCCAGGAGCAGCCAGACCGGATTGGGATTGGAGGTGGTCCCACCTGCAGATTGGAGGGATACTGCAGGTTGCAAGTGTGAGCGGACCCCCGATCAGTGGACGCTCACCACCGGCCCCCACTCTTGGACGTGGTCAGCCTCGGAGTGGCGCGCCCCCCGAACTGGGGTCCGCACTTGCTGGGAGAGGATGCTTTCTAAGCTATCTGGGTGGTGGGTATCGTGTGATCACCCGGAGTAGGTGGTGAGTGTGGTCTGTGTGGGCCTTTCGGGTTAGAGTGGCCGCTGGTGTTGTGTGTGTTTCTTGGGAGATTTGAGTTCTGTCTCGGAGGCTTTGTGTGACCTCGCAATCGAGGAGATAGTGTTCAAGTGGGTTGGCTGCTGGCTCCTGACAGTAGGTGCATTCCATGACGTCATTTCCGATCATCTGCCAGGAGCACTTGTACCCTAGTCGTAGTCGATGAAGGCTGATTTGGGTTTGTCTTTGAGTTTTCTTGTCAGCGAAAGGTGGTTCCCCTTTTGTGGCCGCCAGGTACCATTTGGCTGATTGGGAACCAGCGTTGAGTGCATGAAGGAAGCTCTTTTTGATGTGGAGCTTGGTAGTCTTTCTGAGGTGATTCTTGATCTGTTGCACACTTGCTGGAACTTGGCTGTGTACGCTACTAGAACGTGTAGCTGCCTTGGCTGCTTCGTCTGCCACGTCATTTCCTCCGATCCCTACATGACTGGGAATCCAGTGTAAGACGACTGGTCGGTGTTGGCTTTGGAATTCCTGTAGCTGTGCGAGGATCGAGGTGATGATGTGGACGTTGTCTCTTGGTTGACTGTGTTGCAGCGCCTGCATGGCCGATTTCGAGTCCGTGTGAATTATGACGGACTTGTTGTGTTGTGTTGCAGCGTGTTGTAGGGCCTTTGAGATTGCTACCAGTTCTGTTTGTAGGGTGGAGCAGTCGTTGGAAAGTCTCCATTGGAGGGTCTGACCTTGGGTGTAGAAGGCTGCTCCGGATCTATGATGTTTTGGGTCCACCGAGCCGTCTGTGAAGTATGATGCTGCATCACGTGTCTCTGCATATGGCTTGAGATATTTTGGAGGTCCTTCCGGAGTTAATGGCGGCCTGGCAGGCGGGCGGGCTTATATACAGACATTCTCCACCTCAGTGGCCACCTCATTGGCCACGAGTGCCGCATGCGTCATCCGCAAGCTACGCCCCACCTCCAAGAGGGAGGGACGGCCTTGGATGAACGATACTACCGCTGCGTCCACAGCACGCCACCTACTCCCACCAAACCGTGGGCGAAGCCACACCAGGACCACCTGTAGTAGCAACCACAACAACATGACTGGACGAGGCAAAGGAGGCAAGGGACTTTGAAAGGGTGGCGCCAAGCGTCATCGTAAGGTGCTTCGTGACAACATCCAGGGTATCACCAAGCCCGCCATTCGTCGTCTAGCTCGGCGTGGAGGTGTTAAACGTATATCCGGCCTCATCTACGAGGAGACCCGCGGCGTCCTCAAGGTGTTTCTGGAGAACGTCATCCGTGACGCCGTCACCTACACCGAGCACGCAAAAAGGAAGACCGTCACCGCCATGGATGTGGTGTATGCCCTAAAACGGCAGGGCCGCACCCCCTATGGTTTTGGTGGTTAATCAACCTGATGGACGGGCGCACACCACCACCACCACCACGACAAACAAATATACGGACCTAATTTTAGTTGGTTAGACACTGAGTAAATCGTTGAAAATATATCCAATAACATGATCCTCTCTAATTCTGGACTTGTGGTATGAGTATAGTTTGTGTGTGAACGTGTTGGAACCACTTCCTAATAATTGTCAGTCAGTCAGTCAACATTCACCTAACCTCCAGGTACCTCACCTAACTTCCTGTAGCGTCACCGAACCTCACGAAATGTAACCCAATGTAGTTTATAATCTATCCTAACATGACATAACATAACCACGCACTATATTACTTCGGTAAGAGTAATGAGTTTTAATACGCAAAGTTGCAGTTATCATTCATTCATACATACATACATACATACATACATACATACATACATACATACATACATACATAACATGCTAGTGGCAGGGGGGATTGAAGTGAATTTTAGGAGGATAGAATAGGTGCAGTGGCTAAACAGCGCTTGCGTGAGGGACTTTAAGCAGCAACTCGCCTGGATGCGGCAGGATAGAGTCAGGTCAAGCGTCCTGTGCATGTTGGGTTCCGCCATGGTTTCTCAGTGTTTGGTCGGCTTGATTGTGTGTGTTGTTTTCTTGTTTGGAGGAAATGTCTTGGTATTCTTCTTCTTAGCTTGAAGTTGATTTTCTTCTAACTTTTCTCCTCTTGTTGTTCGTCTTCCCCGTGTCTGCTATCATTCTGTAAAGACTCTATATATGTATGTAGGTATGAGTGAGTAACAGTTGCCGGTTACAGTGATACTTCATATTCGCTGGTGTTGTACTGTATGGCTTCGGTATTTCTTAATATACAAACGGCACCGTTAGGGGATTGAGGTATTTAAAAACCAGCCTACATTACTTATATATAGAAATAGATAATGTGGCTTGGACAATAATGACGACTACTCTCTCCTACCTTCCCCAAACAAGGGCTTTTCGAAAGTATACATTGGACACAAATGACTTAGTACATCATACATTGGTGGTTTAACAAAAGCCCTCATTAGAGAAAGGTGAAGGAGCACACAGTGAACATACAGATTAATGTTTGCACGCGTAGATCATGTAAGGTGAGATGTTAAACACCAGACACGTAGTGTAGTAACTCCCTCACAGATGGCGTTATGAGGGGCCTGATGATGTAGCAGTTACCTCACAGATGGTGTTATGAGGAACTTCACATGATGATGCTGTAGCAAAACATTCACTACGTGGTGTCGTAGCATCTTGGGGACACCACGTGGTCCACATGACTCACTCATTCAAGTGGGTGAGGTGTGGTCCCAGGCCTCTATATCGTGGAGTCTCAGGGGAAGTATAACCGGGTACCTGGGACCTCACTGTGTGAAGGTGGTTAGCTAGCTTGGGTAAGACTCAACTGCCGAGTTGTTTTTCACTGAGTTAAGCACTGTTCACCACTATTCATCACTGGTTCCATTCCTTTGCCAAATGAGATAGTACCTTATGGCAAGAACTTGTTGATAGTCCGGTGGGGAGGAGGGTTCAGGGGAGTGAGTTGGTATCGGCCAACATATAAATAATAATAATAATAATAATTAACGGTTTATTGAAAGTGATTGGCAGCCAGAAGGCTGAAAATATACAGTTACATATTTGGGGAATGGGTTACGAATTACAAATAATATACAAGTAACATGAGTGACACAAATAAGACATATAATAACTAGCTGGGGAAAAGCTCAAACTACAGTTCATTTCAACATAGTGACAGTGCAAGGAGTAGTGTTTACTGGGAGTGAGTACACTGATTTATTACAAGTTATCGATAATTTTTACAATGGTTGGGACTGGGCTGTTCTTATAGCGATCAGTTCGTGCACGTATGGGCTGGGCTGGATGCGGTTGTGGTGTCGAAGAGCAATTCTCGGACTAGGGATCTCAGGTGGTAGTAGGAGCCGGTGTCGGGGATGGTGTAGAAGCTTCTTACCAAATTTGCAGATGAGGTCGTGGTGATGGTCAGTGAGAGTCTAAAGGGTCAGTGTGTTGAGTGCTTCTTGATATGTGGAGTAGGAAGGGTAGAGAATAATCTTGCATGGCCTCTTTTGCACTTTTTCTAGGTGGTTACGTTGTGTGGCATTTAGGGAGGAAGACCAGGTGGAGGAGGCATAGGTGAGCTTGGGAAGTATGAATGTTGTGTAAACACTGAGGAGCTCGTGTGCAGGAACACCGAGGGACTTGAGTCGGCGTAGGAGGTGGAGACAGAAACTGGAGGATTTGATAACTTCACTGACGTGTGGTTTCTAATTTAGTTTGTTGTCTATATGTATGTGTGTGTGTGTGTGTGTGTGTGTGTGTGTATACTACTGTACTTTTTAGATCCTCCTACGCAACCTAACCTATTATAGTTAAGTATAGTAGGCTATACACTATTTTGTTAGTATGTGTTATAAAATGAAATTGCATGTTATTATTATTAATATTATTATTATTAATATTATTATTATTATTATTATTATTAGTAGTAGTATTATTATTATTATTATTGTTATTATTATTACATGCTAATATAATACTAAGTTGCCCGCCAGATTTCCTCAGAGATGGGAGGAGCACATTGGCGGCGGTGTTGTTTATACTCCGCCCGATTACTGATTCCTATTCACCGAGCCAGAGCTGGCGGGCGGCGTGTTATGTGCCACGTTTTGTTTCCCATTGGGCGTACCGCTCAGCTGGGGAGTAGGAGATTTCATAAAAAGAAAGTTTGAGTGGAGAGCACACCTTTTCCTTCACATACAGTTATCTTAGACCATCTACTAGTATAATAGTTTGCACAAAAATACTCTACACTCTTTCTAGGTTATTGTTATGTTGTTTTTTTTTTTTTACTTCTCATCAGATTGTGCATTCAACTAATATACACTAATAGTGTGTTTATTATTATGTTTTATAGTATTATTTCGTAAAATATTGGGTAACACAATTATAGTCACTAGTATAGTCTATTATATTATTGGGGTTTATAGCAGTTTGTGGTCTAATAGTATCATGCTTTATGAGTGGTGTTCTATGTAGTGATGATTAGGCAATAAAATATGCTTTGGGTGTTTATAGCAGTTTGTGGTCTACTAGTATCATGCTTTATGGGTGGTGTTCTATGTAGTGATGATTAGGCAATAAAATATGCTTTGGGTGTTTATAGCAGTTTGTGGTCTACTAGTATCATGCTTTATGGGTGGTGTTCTATGTAGTGATGATTAGGCCATAAAATATGCTTTTGGTTTATTGCTAACAAAATATACTTTGCTCTACCGCTGTCGTGCAAAACATGGTGAAACTTACATACACCGTTAATAAAGTATTCATGGAAGAAGAAGAAGAAGAAGAAGAAGAAGAAGAAGAAGAAGTACGAGGAAGAATTGTGGAGGGAATGAACAGTGAGACAATGTAAAGCCTCCGGGATGGCGGCAGCGTTTCTGTTATTAATATATAATAAGACAATAGGAAAATATGTTGTTGTCTCTACCTGTATTATTACCTTTGCGATAGCATGGTTCAATTTGGGGAGGACAGAGGAAGGAGCAGGAGGTTAGGAAGGGAGAGATAGTGTCTGTGATCCTCGGGTCACCACTCCTCGGATTGTGTCAGTTCAAGTTTAGAAGCTCCAACACCTTTCCCTGAATACGAATTCGCAACCTTTCGATTTACAACAGGTACCTACTTACTGCTACAGTAGGTGAACAGGGACCAAGGGGGCTAGGAATAGTGTCCAAACAACTTGCTCCTGCCTGCCTGTGTGAGGTAGTCGTGGCCACAATTAGGTTAGGATACAGACACATCTGGCAAGTTAGTAACGCTGTACCCATACCGGAACACTCAGCATGTAAACTTTGTGATACACCTTTAAAGCACTATATTATTGAATGTGACACTGTCAAAGACTTCAGGCCACCTCACTTATTGTATCTTGAACTATGTCATTACTTCATTGAGGACATTACATTCTTGCTGTTTATCCCAAATTGGCTAGCTAGCCCACACTGATTAGTCTACAATTACAATATGACTCCAATGTATGCTGCTGGTAAATGTGTACTGTCAATGAACCAGAGTGAAAATAAGGTCGCCTCCCTGCTGCTGCTGCTGCTGCTTCTTGCGCCCTTCTAAGTCCCGTTTAAGTCCCCCACCCCAGGCCCCCGCAGTACCCCTTCACATCTACACCATTCTAAAACATTTTCACTCAATTTCCACATACTATGCTAATTACACGTAAAATAGAGTGTTATCCTGCAAAACGTTGATGTCGTATATTTCTCTCTTTAAGTGATATCCTGTGGCTCCGAAAGGAGCCTGTTTGGTTAGGTTGTCTTGTGTGAACGAACCTTGGGTTCTTATTTCTTCTCTGTCTTCTTGGGGAGGAGCACAGCTTGGATGTTAGGAAGGACACCCCCTTGGGCAATGGTGACTCCAGACAGGAGCTTGTTCAGCTCCTCGTCATTGCGAATGGCAAGCTGAAGATGACGCGGGATAATGCGGGTCTTCTTGTTGTCGCGGGCGGCGTTACCGGCCAGCTCGAGCACTTCTGCTGCCAGGTACTCCATGACGGCTGCAAGGTACACAGGGGCACCTGCACCAACACGCTCAGCATAGTTGCCTTTACGCAAGAGACGGTGGATCCTACCCACGGGGAACTGGAGTCCGGCCCTGCTAGAACGGGACTTTGACTTGCCCTTCACTTTGCCTCCCTTGCCGCGTCCTGACATGTTGCTGCTGCTGCTTTTCGTGATAGGAGTTAAATTTCCGCCCGCCACCTTGGTCTTTTATACCAAGCTCAGGATCAGGCCAGGTGGCCGTCTCGCGGACCCAACCAATGTAAGAGAGCCGTAGCTGCAGCCAGTCTGATCCTGAGCGGCCCGCTCGGTATATAAGGAAAAGTTAGTCGGGCCAGTTTTCAATTCTCTCGCTCCGCGCCACGAGTAACTGTGCCGCCATGCCTCCCAAAACTTCCGGAAAGGCTGCCAAGAAGGCTGGAAAGGCCCAGAAGGCCATTGCCAAGGGTGACAAGAAGAAGAAGCGCAGGAGGAAGGAAAGCTACAGCATCTACATCTACAAGGTACTGAAGCAAGTGCACCCCGACACAGGAGTCTCCTCCAAAGCTATGTCCATCATGAACTCTTTCGTGAACGACATCTTCGAGCGCATCGCTGCCGAGGCTTCCCGCCTGGCGCACTACAACAAACGCTCCACCATTACAAGTCGGGAAATCCAGACAGCTGTCCGACTCTTGCTGCCCGGTGAACTGGCCAAGCATGCCGTGTCTGAGGGCACCAAGGCTGTCACCAAGTACACCTCTTCCAAGTAAGAGGTTACTTGTGCACAACAAACACGCCATCCCACTACTACAACTTAATCGGCTCCATCGGAGCCACAGTTACATGTTAAAGAGACAGTTACCGACAGTGATATATTGAGAGGGAAATAAAAAAAAAAAAAATTATAATAATCTGCATTCTCTATTGGCGTAGAAACCGGACTAAATCGAAACATAATAAATAAATAAATAAATTCTGCGTGGAGTACTTTTACACCCACTGCAAAGTGACATACATGGAGTGTGTTTGGGCTTCATTTCATGTTTGCAGCACGCCTAATTCATGTAAACAATTTATTTTATTTTATTGTATTTTATTGTATTTTCTTTTATTTTATTTATTTATTTACTTACTTATTCTTTATACATTTATTTGTTACTAGCTCTTGTTTGTTGCACCCACCCACCTCCCGAATTGATGACCTACTATACATTCGTGCCTGCACGAATGTTACCAACTTACCGTTAGGCGATTTGGGTAACCGAAATTAACGCTCTCCTACCACCAACCATTTCGATTGTCATGAAAATTATCTTCAGAACAGTTCTTTGGCCCTGAGAAGGGCCGAGTTATAGATGTCTGGTAGGTTTTGTTGTGCTTTTTGTTTTTCCCCAAGGAAGAGGACTTAAGCACGCTCTCCGCGGATGCGCCGGGCCAGCTGGATGTCCTTGGGCATGATGGTAACGCGCTTGGCGTGAATGGCACACAGGTTGGTGTCCTCGAAAAGACCCACCAGGTAAGCCTCAGAGGCTTCCTGCAGAGCCATGACGGCAGACGACTGGAAGCGCAGGTCAGTCTTGAAATCCTGGGCGATCTCACGCACCAGGCGCTGGAAGGGCAGCTTCCTGATGAGTAGCTCTGTGCTCTTCTGGTAACGACGGATCTCACGAAGGGCGACGGTTCCGGGCCTGTAACGATGGGGCTTCTTGACACCACCGGTGGCTGGGGCGGACTTGCGAGCTGCCTTGGTGGCAAGCTGCTTCCGTGGAGCCTTGCCTCCAGTGGACTTGCGGGCAGTCTGTTTAGTACGGGCCATCTCGACGACGAAATAGTAAATACGGGCGGCCTGGCAGGCGGGCGGGCTTATATACAGACATTCTCCACCTCAGTGGCCACCTCATTGGCCACGAGTGCCGCATGCGTCATCCGCAAGCTACGCCCCACCTCCAAGAGGGAGGGACGGCCTTGGATGAACGATACTACCGCTGCGTCCACAGCACGCCACCTACTCCCACCAAACCGTGGGCGAAGCCACACCAGGACCACCTGTAGTAGCAACCACAACAACATGACTGGACGAGGCAAAGGAGGCAAGGGACTTGGAAAGGGTGGCGCCAAGCGTCATCGTAAGGTGCTTCGTGACAACATCCAGGGTATCACCAAGCCCGCCATTCGTCGTCTAGCTCGGCGTGGAGGTGTTAAACGTATATCCGGCCTCATCAACGAGGAGACCCGCGGCGTCCTCAAGGTGTTTCTGGAGAACGTCATCCGTGACGCCGTCACCTACACCGAGCACGCAAAAAGGAAGACCGTCACCGCCATGGATGTGGTGTATGCCCTGAAACGGCAGGGCCGCACCCTTTATGGTTTTGGTGGTTAATCAACCTGATGGACGGGCGCACACCACCACCACCACCACGACAAACAAATATACGGACCTAATTTTAGGTCCACATTTAAATCGCTAAAGAGCTGGTTAGACACTGAGTAAATCGTTGAAAATATATCCAATAACATGATCCTCTCTAATTCTGGACTTGTGGTATGAGTATAGGTTGTGCGTGAACGTGTTGGAACCACTTCCTAATAATTGTCAGTCAGTCAGTCAACATTCACCTAACCTCCAGGTACCTCACCTAACTTCCTGTAGCGTCACCGAACCTCACGAAATGTAACCCAATGTAGTTTATAATC
Organism: Homarus americanus; assembly: GCF_018991925.1. Classification (NCBI taxonomy): domain Eukaryota; kingdom Metazoa; phylum Arthropoda; class Malacostraca; order Decapoda; family Nephropidae; genus Homarus; species Homarus americanus. The sequence continues at coordinate 8,692 of NW_024733580.1, read as the reverse complement.
TATCCTAACATGACATAACATAACCACGCATTATATTACTTCGGTAAGAGTAATGAGTTTTAATACACAAAGTTGCAGTTATCATTCATTCATACATACATACATACATACATACATACATACATACATACATACATAACATGCTAGTGGCAGGGGGGGATTGAAGTGAATTTTAGGAGGATAGAATAGGTGCAGTGGCTAAACAGCGCTTGCGTGAGGGACTTTAATCAGCAACTCGCCTGGATGCGGCAGGATAGAGTCAGGTCAAGCGTCCGGTGCATGTTGGGTTCCGCCATGGTTTCTCAGTGTTTGGTCGGCTTGATTGTGTGTGTGTTGTTTTCTTGTTTGGAGGAAATGTCTTGGTATTCTTCTTCTTAGCTTGAAGTTGATTTTCTTCTAACTCTTCTCCTCTTGTTGTTCGTCTTCCCCGTGTCTGCTATCATTCTGTAAAGACTCTATATATGTATGTAGGTATGAGTGAGTAACAGTTGCCGGTTACAGTGATACTTCATATTCGCTGGTGTTGTACTGTATGGCTTCGGTATTTCTTAATATACAAACGGCACCGTTAGGGGATTGAGGTATTTAAAAACCAGCCTACATTACTTATATATAGACATAAATAATGTGGCTTGGACAATAATGACGACTACTCTCTCCTACCTTCCCCAAACAAGGGCTTTTCGAAAGTATACATTGGACACAAATGACTTAGTACATCATACATTGGTGGTTTAACAAAAGCCCTCATTAGAGAAAGGTGAAGGAGCACACAGTGAACATACAGATTAATGTTTGCACGCGTAGATCATGTAAGGTGAGATGTTAAACACCAGACACGTAGTGTAGTAACTCCCTCACAGATGGCGTTATGAGGGGCCTGATGATGTAGCAGTTACCTCACAGATGGTGTTATGAGGAAATTCACATGACGATGCTGTAGCAAAACATTCACTACGTGTTGTCGTAGCATCTTGGGGACACCACGTGGTCGACATGACTCACTCATTCAAGTGGGTGAGGTGTGGTCCCAGGCCTCTCTATCGTGGAGTCTCAGGGGAAGTATAACTGGGTACCTGGGACCTCACTGTGTGAAGGTGGTTAGCTAGCTTGGGTAAGACTCAACTGCCGAGTTGTTTTTCACTGAGTTAAGCACTGTTCACCACTATTCATCACTGGTTCCATTCCTTTGCCAAATGAGATAGTACCTTATGGCAAGAACTTGTTGATAGTCCGGTGGGGAGGAGGGTTCAGGGGAGTGAGTTGGTATGGGCCAACATATAAATAATAATAATAATAATAATATTTAACGGTTTATTGAAAGAGCTTGGCAGCCAGAAGGCTGAAAATATACAGTTACATATTTGGGGAATGGGTTACGAATTACAAATAATATACAAGTAACATGAGTGACACAAATAAGACATATAATAACTAGCTGTGGAAAAGCTCAAACTACAGTTCATTTCAACATAGTGACAGTGCAAGGAGTAGTGTTTACTGGGAGTGAGTACACTGATTTATTACAAGTTATCGATAATTTTTACAATGGTTGGGACTGGGCTGTTCTTATAGCGATCAGTTCGTGCACGTATGGGCTGGGCTGGATGCGGTTGTGGTGTCGAAGAGCAATTCTCGGACTAGGGATCTCAGGTGGTAGTAGGAGCCGGTGTCGGGGATGGTGTAGAAGCTTCTTACCAAATTTGCAGATGAGGTCGTGGTGATGGTCAGTGAGAGTCTAAAGGGTCAGTGTGTTGAGCGCTGCTTGATATGTGGAGTAGGAAGGGTAGAGAATAATCTTGCATGGCCTCTTTTGCACTTTTTCTAGGTGTTTACGTTGTGTGGCATTTAGGGAGGAAGACCAGGTGGAGGAGGCATAGGTGAGCTTGGGAAGTATGAATGTTATGTAAACACTGAGGAGCTCGTGTGCAGGAACACCGAGGGACTTGAGTCGGCGTAGGAGGTGGAGACAGAAACTGGAGGATTTGATAACTTCACTGACGTGTGGTTTCTAATTTAGTTTGTTGTCTATATGTATGTGTGTGTGTGTGTGTGTGTGTGTGTGTGTGTGTGTGTGTGTATACTACTGTACTTTTTAGATCCTCCTACGCAACCTAACCTATTATAGTTAAGTATAGTAGGCTATACACTATTTTGTTAGTATGTGTTATAAAATGAAATTGCATGTTATTATTATTAATATTATTATTATTAATATTATTATTATTATTAGTAGTAGTAGTAGTAGTAGTAGTAGTAGTAGTATTATTATTATTATTATTATTGTTATTATTATTACATGCTAATATACTACTAAGTTGCCCGCCAGATTTCCTCAGAGATGGGAGGAGCACATTGGCGGCGGTGTTGTTTATACTCCGCCCGATTACTGATTCCTATTCACCGAGCCAGAGCTGGCGGGCGGCGTGTTATGTGCCACGTTTTGTTTCCCATTGGGCGTACCGCTCAGCTGGGGAGTAGGAGATTTCATAAAAAGAAAGTTTGAGTGGAGAGCACACCTTTTCCTTCACATACAGTTATCTTAGACCATCTACTAGTATAATAGTTTGCACAAAAATACTCTACACTCTTTCTAGGTTATTGTTATGTTGTTTTTTTTTTTTTTGACTTCTCATCAGATTGTGCATTCAACTAATATACACTATTAGTGTGTTTATTATTATGTTTTATAGTATTATTTCGTATAATATTGGGTAACATAATTATAGTCACTAATATACACTATTAGTGTGTTTATTATTATGTTTTATAGTATTATTTCGTATAATATTGGGTAACACAATTATAGTCACTAGTATAGTTTATTATTGGGGTTTATAGCAGTTTGTGGTCTAATAGTATCATGCTTTATGAGTGGTGTTCTATGTAGTGATGATTAGGCAATAAAATATGCTTTGGGTGTTTATAGCAGTTTTTGTGGTCTACTAGTATCATGCTTTATGGGTGGTGTTCTATGTAGTGATGATTAGGCCATAAAATATGCTTTTGGTTTATTGCTAACAAAATATACTTTGCTCTACCGCTGTCGTGCAAAACATGGTGAAACTTACATACACCGTTAATAAAGTATTCATGGAAGAAGAAGAAGAAGAAGAAGAAGAAGAAGAAGAAGTACGAGGAAGAATTGTGGAGGGAATGAACAGTGAGACAATGTAAAGCCTCCGGGATGGCGGCAGCGTTTCTGTTATTAATATATAATAAGACAATAGGAAAATATGTTGTTGTCTCTACCTGTATTATTACCTTTGCGATAGCATGGTTCAATTTTGGGAGGACATAGGAAGGAGCAGGAGGTTAGGAAGGGATTTGTAGTGGGAGAGATAGTGTCTGTGATCCTCGGGTCACCACTCCTCGGATTGTGTCAGTTCAAGTTTAGAAGCTCCAACAACTTTCCCTGAATACGAATTGGCAACCTTTCGATTTACAACAGGTACATACTTACTGCTACAGTAGGTAGGTGAACAGGGACCAAGGGGGCTAGGAATAGTGTCCAAACAACTTGCTCCTGCCTGCCTGTGTGATGTAGTCGTGGCCAGAATTAGGTTAGGATACAGACACATCTGGCAAGTTAGTAACGCTGTACCCATACCGGAACACTCAGCATGTAAACTTTGTGATACACCTTTAAAGCACTATATTATTGAATGTGACACTGTCAAAGACTTCAGGCCACCTCACTTATTGTATCTTGAACTATGTCATTACTTCATTGAGGACATTACATTCTTGCTCTTTATCCCAAATTGGCTAGCCCACACTGGTAAATGTGTACTGTACTGTCAATGAATCTGATGTATTTCTTTGTGTATGAACCTGACTGAAAATAAGGTCGCCTCCCTTGCTGCTGCTGCTAAAGCTGCTTCTGCGCCCTTCTAAGTCCCGTTTAAGTCCCCCACCCCAGGCCCCCACAACCGCCCTTCACATCTACACCATTCTAAAACATTTTCACTCAATTTCCACATTACTATGCTAATTTGACGTAAAATAGAGTGTTATCCTGCAAAACGTTGATGTCGTATATTTCTCTCTTTAAGTGATATCCTGTGGCTCCGAAAGGAGCCTGTTTGGTTAGGTTGTCTTGTGTGAACGAACCTTGGGTTCTTATTTCTTCTCTGTCTTCTTGGGGAGGAGCACAGCTTGGATGTTAGGAAGGACACCCCCTTGGGCAATGGTGACTCCAGACAGGAGCTTGTTCAGCTCCTCGTCATTGCGAATGGCAAGCTGAAGATGACGCGGGATAATGCGGGTCTTCTTGTTGTCGCGGGCGGCGTTACCGGCCAGCTCGAGCACTTCTGCTGCCAGGTACTCCATGACGGCTGCAAGGTACACAGGTGCACCTGCACCAACAAGCTCAGCATAGTTGCCTTTACGCAAGAGACGGTGGATCCTACCCACGGGGAACTGGAGTCCGGCCCTGCTAGAACGGGACTTTGACTTGCCCTTCACCTTGCCTCCCTTGCCGCGTCCTGACATGTTGCGGCTGCTGCTTTTCGTGATAGGAGTTAAATTTCCGCCCGCCACCTTGGTCTTTTATACCAAGCTCAGGATCAGGCCAGGTGGCCGTCTCGCGGACCCAACCAATGTAAGAGAGCCGTAGCTGCAGCCAGTCTGATCCTGAGCGGCCCGCTCGGTATATAAGGAAAAGTTAGTCGGGCCAGTTTTCAATTCTCTCGCTCCGCGCCACGAGTAACTGTGCCGCCATGCCTCCCAAAACTTCCCGAAAGGCTGCCAAGAAGGCTGGAAAGGCCCAGAAGGCCATTGCCAAGGGTGACAAGAAGAAGAAGCGCAGGAGGAAGGAAAGCTACAGCATCTACATCTACAAGGTACTGAAGCAAGTGCACCCCGACACAGGAGTCTCCTCCAAAGCTATGTCCATCATGAACTCTTTCGTGAACGACATCTTCGAGCGCATCGCTGCCGAAGCTTCCCGCCTGGCGCACTACAACAAACGCTCCACCATTACAAGTCGGGAAATCCAGACAGCTGTCCGACTCTTGCTGCCCGGTGAACTGGCCAAGCATGCCGTGTCTGAGGGCACCAAGGCTGTCACCAAGTACACCTCTTCCAAGTAAGAGGTTACTTGTGCACAACAAACACGCCATCCCACTACTACAACTTAATCGGCTCCATCGGTGCCACAGTTACATGTTAAAGAGACAGTTACCGACAGTGATATATTGAGAGGGAAATAAAAAAAAAAAAAAATTATAATAATCTGCATTCTCTATTGGCGTAGAAACCGGACTAAATCGAAACATAATAAATAAATAAATAAATTCTGCGTGGAGTACTTTTACACCCACTGCAAAGTGACATACATGGAGTGTGTTTGGGCTTCATTTCATGTTTGCAGCACGCCTAATTCATGTAAACAATTTATTTTATTTTATTGTATTTTATTGTATTTTCTTTTATTTTATTGTATTTTCTTTTATTTTATTTATTTATTTACTTACTTATTCTTTATACATTTATTTGTTACTAGCTCTTGTTTGTTGCACCCACCCACCTCCCGAATTGATGACCTACTATACATTCGTGCCTGCACGAATGTTACCAACTTACCGTTAGGCGATTTGGGTAACCGAAATTAACGCTCTCCTACCACCAACCATTTCGATTGTCATGAAAATTATCTTCAGAACAGTTCTTTGGCCCTGAGAAGGGCCGAGTTATAGATGTCTGGTAGGTTTTGTTGTGCTTTTTCTTTTTCCCCAAGGAAGAGGACTTAAGCACGCTCTCCGCGGATGCGCCGGGCCAGCTGGATGTCCTTGGGCATGATGGTAACGCGCTTGGCGTGAATGGCACACAGGTTGGTGTCCTCGAAAAGACCCACCAGGTAAGCCTCAGAGGCTTCCTGCAGAGCCATGACGGCAGACGACTGGAAGCGCAGGTCAGTCTTGAAATCCTGGCGATCTCACGCACCAGGCGCTGGAAGGGCAGCTTCCTGATGAGTAGCTCTGTGCTCTTCTGGTAACGACGGATCTCACGAAGGGCGACGGTTCCGGGCCTGTAACGATGGGGCTTCTTGACACCACCGGTGGCTGGGGCGGACTTGCGAGCTGCCTTGGTGGCAAGCTGCTTCCGTGGAGCCTTGCCTCCAGTGGACTTGCGGGCAGTCTGTTTAGTACGGGCCATCTCGACGACGAAATAGTCACTACGGGCGGCCCGGCAGGCGGGCGGGCTTATATACAGACATTCTCCACCTCAGTGGCCACCTCATTGGCCACGAGTGCCGCATGCGTCATCCGCAAGCTACGCCCCACCTCCAAGAGGGAGGGACGGCCTTGGATGAACGATACTACCGCTGCGTCCACAGCACGCCACCTACTCCCACCAAACCGTGGGCGAAGCCCTACTCCCACCAAACCGTGGGCGAAGCCCACACTCTCTCTCCCTCACCATGAACGGATACGAGCTTGTTAACGTGGCGCGGATACGTCCGGACACGCCGACCTGCCCCAAGAAACTAAACCTCCTAGTTCTCCAGAAGTTTTTCGAAGCTAATGGGATCGTGGGGGTCACCAAGGTAGAACGCCTAAAGCGCCATGGTGACATCAAGATCACCTTCGCCGAGATGGGCATGCCCGCTCAACTCGCGGAGATCCCAGACATCAACGGCATTCCTTTTAAAATGTTTGCCTTCATGTGGGACAACTTGAAGCTGGGTGTAATCTCCCACGCCGAAATTGCCCACATGGACAAAGCAGAGCTGAGTGAGCTCCTCAAGGAGCAGCAGCTCCAAGTTGTGAAGAAGCTGTCCGACACCACTGCCCTCACCGGACACCACTCCACCCTACCCAAGGAAGCTCAACTGGCGTGGGTAACTATGCCAGTCAAGCCCTACTGCAGACCGAAACGGTGTTACAAATGCCAGCACTATGGACACACTGTAAACAAGTGTGAGGCGCAGGAAGACACCTGCTCCATGTGTGGCAGCCCTGGACACCGCTACACGGCCTGCCCCAACACAGAGAAAAAATGCGTTGCCTGTGGTGGCCCACACTCCTCCGCCGACCGGACCTGCCCCAGATGGAAGGAGGAATGCAGGGTAGCCAAGGCCCGTCTTGAGAAAAAACTGAGCCACAAAGAGGCCCTCCTTGCTGTACGCTCCCAAGAAAAGAAAAAACCAGCAGTAAAGAAAAACCAAGAAAAGAAAACTCAACAGAAGCAGCCCACCACACAGAACCAAGAACACCACGTGGCCCGTGGTGCTGAAGCCCACGCGGCCAGTGGTGCTGAAGCCCACGTGGTCAACCTCTCCCTCTCTGAATTCTTCCACACCTATGAGGACTTAAAATACGAGGAAGACGAACAAGAAGACCCAAACACAAACGAATGGACAATTCAAGAGAGCAAGAAGAGAAGGAGAGAGAGAAGAAAATCGACATCAAGCTAAGAAGACCAAGACATCCCCTCCACACAAGAAACAAAAACACAATCAAGCCGACCAAGCACTGAACATCCATTGCCCAACCCAACACGCACCTGACGCCTGACCTGACGCTTGACCTGACGCTTGACCTGACGCTAGCCTGGCCTTGTCTTGTCGCCTCCCTGCCGCGTCCAGCCGGGCTGTTGCTGCTGCCCCCATCTTATAATCCCTCACGCAAGCGGTGTTTAGCCACTGCATCTGTTCTCTCCTCCTAAAATTCACTTCAATCCTCCCTTTATTCTTCTCCTGAACCTCCTTCCCCCCTGTCACTAGCATTTTTCGATTCGATTCGGCGAAGCCCACACACACTCTCTCTCCCTCACCATGAACGGATACGAGTTTGTTAACGTGGCGCGGATACGTCCGGACACGCCGACCTGCCCCAAGAAACTAAACCTCCTAGTTCTCCAGAAGTTTTTCGAAGCTAATGGGATCGTGGGGGTCACCAAGGTAGAACGCCTAAAGCTCCATGGTGACATCAAGATCACCTTCGCCGAGATGGGCATGCCCGCTCAACTCGCGGAGATCCCAGACATCAACGGCATTCCTTTTAAAATGTTTGCCTTCATGTGGGACAACTTGAAGCTGGGTGTAATCTCCCACGCCGAAATTGCCCACATGGACAAAGCAGAGCTGAGTGAGCTCCGCAAGGAGCAGCAGCTCCAAGTTGTGAAGAAGCTGTCCGACACCACTGCCCTCATCGGACACCACTCCACCCTACCCAAGGAAGCTCAACTGGCGTGGATAACTATGCCAGTCAAGCCCTACTGCAGACCGAAACGGTGTTACAAATGCCAGCACTATGGACACACTGTAAACAAGTGTGAGGCGCAGGAAGACACCTGCTCCATGTGTGGCAGCCCTGGACACCGCTACACGGCCGGCCCCAACACAGAGAAAAAATGCGTTGCCTGTGGTGGCCCACACTCCTCCGCCGACCGGACCTGCCCCAGATGGAAGGAGGAATGCAGGGTAGCCAAGGCTCGTCTTGAGAAAAAACTGAGCTACAAAGAGGCCCTCCTTGCTGTACGCTCCCAAGAAAAGAAAAAACCAGCAGTAAAGAAAAACCAAGAAAAGAAAACTCAACAGAAGCAGCCCACCACACAGAACCAAGAACACCACGCGGCCCGTGGTGCTGAAGCCCACGCGGCCAGTGGTGCTGAAGCCCACGTGGTCAACCTCTCCCTCTCTGAATTCTTCCACACCTATGAGGACTTAAAATACGAGGAAGACGAA
>NW_024733579.1:0-10239 GCF_018991925.1 Homarus americanus | reverse complement strand
GGATGGAAGGATGGATGGATGGATGGATGGATGGGAGGATAGATGGGTAGATGGGTGACTGAATGGGATGAGAGATGGGTAGGTGGGTGAATCGGTGGATGGATAAACAGCTAACTGGATGAATGGACATATGGACTTGGATGGCATATTGGATGTAAAACCCTACGATATGAAGAACATTTTGGACGTATAAACCCATGACAATTAACACCATTTTGGACTTACATCACAGGAAACAGGTAAAACATTTCTGTGATCGTCCTTCAATAATTCCATACGCCAACCTTACCTGCATTTATCTCAATTACAGTATAAAATTTTAGTGTTAATTTCAGCATCGGAATCAATCAATCAATCTCCCTCTCTCTCTCTCAAGATGGAAAATTTCATGACGTAAAATCCGATGAAAACTCGACCCTGTTTATACGTGTTGCTTCGAGGTTTTGTTTTCACGTTAACCTCATGTTTCGTTTCGATAAATGACACATATCACAGGAGGTGAACTACAAACTGAACTTTGACCTGACACCAACGACCGACCGACGGAACATGGGGCTTCGGGTTTAGTCGTATCCCATTTGAGAGTTTTATGAATGTGAAGCCCCGAATTAGTCAACAAACCCTACAGCTCAATTTGGATTCGAACTTGTGCATCTTGTTCTTGAATCAGAACCTTATCTCACACATATATAGGGGTTAGGTTAGGTTGGGTTGGGTTAGGTTGGGTTGGGTTAGGTTAGATTGGGTTAGGTTAGGTGAGCCGTGTCCATCACAACCAGACAATTATCCCCGTCCACCAGATCTTCCCTTTAACAAATCAGGCCGCACCTCGATTGTGCTGTTCAGCTCTGGTGCCCCTATTATAGAATGGATATAAATTCACTAGAGTCGGTGCAGCGAAGAATGACAAAAATGATTCCAGGACTTAGAAACCTTCCATATCAGGATAGGTTAAAGAAACTTAACTTGCATTCCCTAGAAAGACGAAGAGTGTGGGGAGATATGATAGAAGTATTTAAGTGGGTGAAAGGAATCAATAAAGGAGATATAGATAAAGTCCTTACAATATCCGAGCAGGATAGGACTCGGAGCAACGGATTCAAGTTGGATAAGTTTAGGTTTAGGAGGGAGATAGGAAGAAACTGGTTCACAAATAGGGTGGTGGACGAGTGGAACAAGCTTAGCAACTTTGTAGTAAGTGCGGGAACTCTGGAAAGTTTCAAAAGGAGGCTAGGTAGATTTATGGATGATAGAGAGTGGTAGTAACTCTCGACAGGAGCTGTCATGCACAGGCCAACCGGCCTATTGCAGACTCCTTATTTTCTTATGTTCTTATGTTCTTAAATCCTCAACATAAAAGACAAATTCACCTCCATGTGTTAAAATCTTACTACACTACATTACCGTCACCACTATACCAAACCTGTGTAATATTAACACACTAATACACTATTAAGACATCACCAAATCCACCAATAAACAGTACATCTTCCTTTACACTTGATTAGAAAGAAAAACAAGAAAATATGCCCAGAATCTCAATTTCATTCACTAACATTACGAAAAATTACAAGAGGTAAGAGTCAAAGCAAGATATGTAATGTACGCAATGTTGATGTTATTTTGTTCGCCATCATTGTGTCCTAAAGTTAATCTGTTTTGTGAAGTAAATCCTCGGACTTGGGAACAAATCATCATGTGTACCTTTGAGTATTAAGGTCTTGATCCATTTCCTTGATGTCTACCGTTTGGAACAGGTAACACCACCACAATTGTTTTAACCAAGACGAAAACGGACGAAAAAAAAAGTTTCTACAAATATCAAGTATTAATTTTCTCTCTTTACAGGATCTAATACTCTTGGAAATGTGTTTAAATTAATCTGATTTGTTTTCATTTATTGTCGATCCTTCATAAGAGGACTCGTGGATCCCCCGAGCCTAGCCGGCCATTTTGTTTACATTTTTCGGTCGCTCTAAAATACCATTAAACAATATTGAGTATAAACGTTTGGCTCAACTGATGATCTCAAACATGTCCCAACATTTTTTTGCCTCAACTCCACATTCTGTAACTCATTTAGGTAGATGTCCCTCACTACACATACACTGGACTATGTGTAATGTTGCAGCTAATGTGTTATCAAGATATTGCACATTATATGTTCATGTGTGGTCATTATCATATCAAACGGAGGAATTTTAAAGAGCTATTACACCACCTGTATCATTAGTTGTCGCCAGGTGAAGGAATATTTAGGTAGATTATATTTTATTGACTGTAATTAAAGTTTCAATACCTAAGACGTTCCACTATAAGAGTCTTTCAACCTCAGGTAAGGTCTTAAGACTTTCTACTCTAGGTCTTACACCCTCGAGTAGCTGTATCGTCCACATAGGTAATTACTCCACAAGGAACTACAAGTTACACCTTGATGTAATACTTCGTTTACTGCCAAACTTTATAGGGAAATATTTTTTCACAAAGAATTTCAAGCTACAATTTCACGTAATAAGTCACAATACAAACGTTCCTTCGGCTTACAGTTAAACTTTGCAATGTCAAGATATTTTTTTCACTGCAGAGGAAAGTATCCGTCATCATCATCACCACACACAAACACACACACGCAAAGACAAAACTCCTGTATCCAAATTCTCAAAAGTTTATAAATTAAATTCTTCCCTAAAATTAAACAGACAATACATCTATTTATCATAGAGTATGTGAACAATATCGACGCCATATTGGTTACCATCTTTGAGTCATATAATTAGTTAGCTACATAGTGTTAATTATTTAGTTAAAAAGGAAAAATAATCTACTAGCGTGTGTTGTGACCAAAATAAATCAACATTGTATTTACTTTCTCCTCCAGGGGGCACTAAGTCTAGAAAAATGACACAATTGACATCTACATAAAGTGACTGACCAAGGGTAGATATTATCTACCTTTTGTGTTACTTTGAGGTCGTAAGAACACACAGAGCTGCTCTTAAGGATGTTTACCACAATACACCTCAACCAGTTTCTCATTCACTAAGGTCAAACAATAAATCTGGTTCACAAGATACACCGTAAATTTTATTAGAATACAATAATCAATTACTGTATTATTGTATTGAGGCAAATAGTCTTATGGTGTTAAGATGTGTTCTTAAGCCACGATGGTAAACAAAAGGTATTCAATATCTGCCTTGGTTGACGATGATCTGTAGACGTTAGCAAGTCCTCCTCCTCCTCCTCTCGAGTAAGGTAAGGAAGGCCTCACCTGACCAAAATTGTTAATTAAGGTAGATTACCTGAAGATTAACCCTCCCAGCTTATTTCAACTAATGATTAACTTAACGCTACCTGGGAAGTTAAGTTAGGTTAGATTAAGTTAGGTTAGGTTAGGGTAGGTTAGGGTAGGTCAGGTCAGGTCAGGCAGTGCCAGTGTAATTAATCTTGAGGTTAAATAAACTAGAGGCTAATCTTCACATGAGCCACTAAGACACTTTGACGGAGGCGGTTACGTACAACAGGAAAGCTCTGATAACATATAATGTACAGTATATACCGTTTAAGTTGCGTCAGCAGCTCGATACACCACTTATTGACTTACTCATTCACTGCCGTAGAAATATTTACTTCTCTAACAGGTTTCTATATGGTTCCCAGTCATTATAATACGACCTTGTAAAATCAAATGATCTAAATTAAACTAAACTTATCCAAATTAAACTTATTAGCTAACAAATCCTTCTAAAACACGATATATGCAAATCAAAAGTTCTAAATGTAACTTAACTTATCGTAATATGACTATTATAACTAAACCATTTTAATTAAACCTAACCTAAACACCTCAAGTGCCACAAACAGAAGGAAAAAACACCTTTAATATCATCGTGATAGAGGCCCCTGTAACCCACTAACTCCAGGTAATGCATCTATATCAATCTACCTGCGTCGGAAGCTCTATACGTGACTATGATCGTTACCCACTGCTGGAGAACATTTGTACTTCTATAATTACCCCTGGAGAAACAATGCATCAATTTACGATTTATTTATTTTATTTTTCATATATTTTTTTATTCTTGGTCCATACTGTAAACACCGCCCGCTTGTGAGTCCCGTCAGCCATTTTGTTCTAACTTTCGGGGATTCTAAAATAAACTATAAATAAATAAATAAATAAATAAATAAAACAAGCATCTTTTGTTTTTCTAACCCATGAGTTGTGAGTCTTCATTATATACTTCAACATTACTGTAAACTAAGGCTAGAGAGGGTGTGAACAGTACTAGTGGAGCCAAGACGAGAAGGTATTTCAAATCCCTAAAGGGTTTTAAGTGTGAGGAAGTTCATGGAAAATTTGCATAGGTGTGAGGTTCTATAAAGTTGAAAGTAGTCTTACAGGTGGAGAGTCTTACAAGTGGAGGGTCTTACAGGTGGAGGATTTTAATAAGGATAAATACAGCAAGTCTTACAGTTGAATCAGCCAAGTCGAGGAAAACTCTTAAGAGTCATGTAACTTCTACCTGGTGTTACCTGTAATCAAGCTAAGGTATATGTAAGAAGAATATTATCTCGTTACTATCCATTCCTCTTCCACTATCCTGCGAGGTGGTGTATTAATAGGCACAGATACTCATGATAAAGAAGGAATAAAGAGAAAGACGCAAGATACCTATAAAATGCGACAGAATATACCCACACATGCGTAATCCTAACCCATCCCAACCCAACCCAACCCTATCCTACCCTCAGCTTCACCACAGTACACAAAGTCATTCTTGGTATCAGAGTGACGCATAAACACCCTGTATCGCCTAAGACACATTTGAATCGGATGGTTCGTTGACGGTTTTATTTCTTCGGTATAAACCAGTGAAGCAATTAGTTCGTGGGAACAGTGAGTCAAAATACTTCACATCAGCTTCGTTTATGACCTCCAGCTGATATTTACTTCTGTTGTCTATATCAATCACATTTTATAATGAAAACAAAAATATGGTTAGTTACTTAAAATGAAAAAAAATCATACTTAGACACTTAAGAGTGAGGAAAAAAGATACTTAAGATACTTAAAAATGAAAACACTCTTTGATACTTAAATTAGGACAAAATAAACGGACATAAAGATTTAACTATGAGCGGTGGATATTACGACATGTACCGGCTATCAATACAGAGGCGCTATTTAGCCGTGAGGTTCTCTCAGAAACCCAACAAGACAATATGTGGTCACGTAAAAATTTCAGGTTAATTTTTAACACCATCCGTCATTTTAAACCTTGGCACCTGTAGATTAAGAAAATATATGGTGATATTTTTTCTGATGGGTCGTATTTGTCCAGAGAAGTAAAAGAGGAAAAAAATCACTTGAGAGGCAGGACGCACAGAGTGTCTTAAGGTGATAAAAGATCATATACTACCATTTGGGTTTTCAAATTAAGTTCATTACATAAAATATCAAACTCATAAAGATTACAAAAGAACAGAACACCATGAGCTCTCTACAGCTATTGTCAGCCGTCAATATGCTGATGTACAGAAGCTACACAATGTTATTGGTGACTGTAATCCCAGGAAAACGATGCTCTTTTAAACTTGGTAACTGGAGCTGTAATGCCAGAAAATGCCAAATATGACAACCTTTGTGCATATGAAGTTGGAAGACAAAATTATGAAAATTTTGTCAGGAACGTATTGTTGGTCCATTGAGCATCTGGGAAAAGATGTCCAAGGTTAATCTTCTGTCGTGGACAGCAGCAAATAAGACTTCAACCATCAAATTGCTACCACAAGTTATAGAACTTCAGCAGGACATACATTATATGCATCACAGAAGGGCAGCACTGTACATATCAAGTCACCAGACACTGATGTGTTTGGCATATTAAAGCAGCCTCAACTTGGAGAAAATATAAGTATGATAACAGGAACTGGTGAGCGACGACACATTGGGCAGAGAGCCTTACAGGTTTCGATGCCTTCACAGGATCTGACTGCATTGGAAAATTTGTTGGCAAAGGAAAGAAAGCATGTTGGAGCACTTTGATGAAATCTAACACAAAAGTCCTAGATGCATTCAAGATGCTGAGTAGACCAAATGCCCTCCAGCAGACATGAATATTGGTCTAGAGGAATTTGTATTTAAGCTCTACTGTCCACGAATGACTTTCAGTAAACTGTCAAACTTAGATGGCCTCTCTTCAAGAAAACGCAGGCAGAAGCTGGAGAACTACCAGCGACTGCAGCAACTCTAAAGTATCATATATTGAGAGGAAGGTATCAAGCTCTTCTGTGGTCTTGTGATGCAGACAGTGAAATGCTTTCACAATTAGAGCATGGCTGGAAGATTGACAATGACTGTTTCATACTAGTAATATCAGACCAACCACCAGCTCCAGAAGCAATCACAGAACTTGTTAAATGTGGATGTGGCGTCAGGAAATGTGGATCATTGTCATGTTCATACAGAAAGAATCAGAAAGAATAGCATGACATGCACCGAGATGTGTAACTGTCAAGCAGATGATGAGAAATGCCTAAACAAGGTGAAGGAATCGGTTGTACACAGAAGACTCTGATGACGAGGAATGAAGCAATGTCGTAAATAATAACTTGTGACTTGTATACACATGATGTATAACACTACAAACTTTTAATAAATATAAAACGGTGGTTCTAAGCTTTTCAGATAATGGTAATAAGTATATTTTTAATTTCCAGTATTTGTCTTTAGCAATTAATTTTACTTACTGCAATCTCTTCTTTGCCAGAGACAGGATGGCATATATGAGCAGCCATGTTTGTAACACACTTAAGATATTATAACAGCATTCATAATATATTATGTTTAATTGTAATCATATAATACTATATGTTCATAGGTTATTAGTCATGTTTTAAGTTACTTAGGACTTAATGGTAATACGTCTGTGGTTCATTACGCCGCTCTTTGATAAAACTTCTTTAATGGCACAAAACTTATAATAAACCGTTCAGAAAAAATTACACCACAGTTCCTTAACATAGTTTCTAAGGATTATTACGATGTATGGTGTCAAAAATTAACATGAGATTTTTACGGGATTACTTAAGCTCCTACACTAAAACCTGCCGACCTAACCTAACCTTTTTTACCCACCTCCACCTACTTACCTAACCTGACATAATCTAACCTAACCTGACATAATCTAACCAAACCTGACATAATCTAACCTAACCTGACATAATCTAACCTAACCTGACGTAATCTAACCTAACCTGACATAATCTAACCTAACCTGACATAATCTAACCTAACCTGACGTAATCTAACCTAACCTGACATAATCTAACCTAACCTGACATAATCTAACCTAACCTGACATAATCTAACCTAACCTGACATAATCTAACCTAACCTGACATAATCTAACCTAACCTGACATAATCTAACCTAACCTGACGTAATCTAACCTAACCTGACATAATCGAACCTAACCTGACATAATCGAACCTAACCTCCCCGTCTGACATAAGCTAACCTAATCAAACCTAACTTTCCCACCTACCGACCGTAACCTATCTACTTATTACCTACCTAACCTAACTTAACCCAACCTGACGTAATCTAACCTAACCTATTGAAACTTAACTTAACCACCTACCTCATCTAACACCACTTTGTAATCTCTTTTCGCTACCGCTCACAGGATGAGTATGGGGGGCACAATAAACTAGCCTCTATGTGGCAAAATTAACAAAACTAACCCAACCTGACTTAACCTAACCTGATCTGATCTATCCAACTTAAACATCTTAGAATATATAATAAAGCCGCTAGGTTAATTTAGGCTAAATATGGTTGATTAATATTTCGTTTTGACAGAAATTCCTGGCAAAATAACGTATCTATATTGAGAACCACCGCCATGTTGGTTCCACGTTAACAAGACACGGATACACTACAGAATAACCCGCGTTCGTTTCACCTCAATTACTACAGTTTACTTTATAATCTTACTTCACAATCTTCACTACATCTCACTTCACAATCTTCACAACATCTCACTTCACAATCTTCACTACATCTCACTTCACAATCTTCACTACATCTCACTCCACAATCTTCACTACATCTCACTTCACAATCTTCACTACATCTCACTTCACAATCTTCACTACATCTCACTCCACAATCTTCACTACATCTCACTTCACAATCTTCACGACATCTCACTTCACAATCTTCACTACATCTCACTTCACAATCTTTACCACATCTTACTTCACAATCTTTACCACTTCTTACTTCACAATCTTCACTACATCTAACTTCACAATCTTCACTACATCTCACTTCATAATCTTCACCACATCTCACTTCACAATCTTCACTACATCTCACTTCACAATCTTCACTACATCTCACTTCACAATCTTCACTACATCTCACTACACAATCTTCACTACATCTCACTTCAAAATCTTCACTACACCTCACTTCACAATCTTCACTACATCTCACTTCACAATCTTCACTACATCTCACTTCACAATCTTTACCACATCTCACTTCACAATCTTCACTACATCTCACTTCACACCTCACTACATCTCAATTTCACAATCTTCACTACATCTCACTTCACAATCTTCACTACATCTCACTGGCAATCTTCACTACATCTCACTCTCACAATCTTCTCACCACATCTCACTCACACCTTCACTACATCTCACTCACAATCTTCACCACATCCTCACCTCCACAATCTCACCACATCCACTTCACAAATCTCTGCACTACACATCCTCACTCCACACCTCTCACCTACATCCCACTCACACCACTCAGCATCCTCACTCACATCCCACTACATCTCACCTCACAATCTTTACTACATCTCACCTCACAATCTTCACTACATTTCACTTCACAATCTTCACTACATCTCACTTCACAATCTTCACTACATCTCACTTCACATCTTCACTACATCTCACTTCACAATCTTCACTACATCTCACTTCACAATCTTCACTACATCTCACTTCACAATCTTCACTACATCTCACTTCACAATCTTCACTACATCTCACTTCACAATCTTCACTACATCTCACTTCACAATCTTCACTACATCTCACTTCACAATCTTCACTACATTTCACTTCACAATCTTCACTGCATCTCACTTCACAATCTTCACTGCATCTCACTTCACAATCTTTACCACATCTCACTTCACAATCTTCACTACATCTCACTTCTCAATCTTCACTACATCTCACTTCACAATCTTCACTACATCTCACTTCACAATCTTCACTATATCTCACTTCACAATCTTCACTACATCTCACTTCACAATCTTCACTACATCTCACTTCACAATCTTCACTACATCTCACTTCACAATCTTCACTGCATCTCACTTCACAATCTTCACTACATCTTACTTCACAATCTTCACTACATCTCACTTCACAATTTTCACTACATCTCACATCACAATCTTCACTACATCTCACTTCACAATCTTCACTACATCTCACTTCACAATCTTCACTACATCTCACTTCACAACCTTCACTACATCCCACTTCACAATCTTCACTACATCTCACTTCACAATCTTCACTACATCTCACTTCACAATCTTCACTACATCTCACTTCACAATCTTCACCACATCTCACTTCACAATCTTCACTACATCTCACTTCACAGTCTTCACTACATCTCACTTCACAATCTTCACTACATCTCACTTCACAATCTTCACTACATCTCACTTCACAATCTTCACTACATCTCACTTCACAATCTTCACTACATCTCACTTCACAATCTTCACTACATCTCACTTCACAATCTTCACTACATGTCACTTCACAATCTTCACTACATCTCACTTCACAATCTTCACTACATCTCACTTCACAATCTTCACTACATCTCACTTAACAATCTTCACCACATCTCACTTCACAATCTTCACTACATCTCACTTCACAATCTTCACTACACCTCACTTCACAATCTTCACTACATCTCACTTCACAATCTTCACTAACACCATCCTTCATCACTACATATAACATCCATCATCACTACTTATAACACCATCCATCATCATCACTACATATAATACTATCCATCACTACATATAACACGATCCATCATCACTACATATAACACCATCCACCATCACTACATATAGAACCATCCATCACGACATATAACACCATCCGACA
>NW_024733578.1:0-15009 GCF_018991925.1 Homarus americanus | reverse complement strand
TTTAGTTAACACCACAATTATCCATGATTGCCTAGAAAATAATAGATAAATGTGCACCACACAAGTTTGACCCTCCTATCCTCAACCTAGCTACAGAGAGAGCCACCAGAACCAAAACAATGTTCCAACGCTTTCTTGTTTCATCAACATATAATTTCTAATTCCTTTTATGCTTCACAACTGCTTCTTACAGTCTTTCATAACTGTATAAAAATAAGAATACATTCTACAAAGTTTACATAATGAAACAAATACTAGTATACATACTTATATAAAATAATCAAGAACTTTTTCAAAGTCTTTACCATAGGCTTTGAAATTCGATTCTAAAGAAAAACGGGAAACAACAGAAACTAAATACAATAGGGGGACGACCGTAACATTATGTTATGTTAGGCTAGGTTAGGTTAGGTTAGGTTAGGTTAGGTTAGGTTAGGTTAGGTTAGGTTAAGTTAGGTTAGGTTAGTGTCCCAGTGATAATTAGTTAACATTGTCTTAGCTTAGATACTTATCTTTTGTGAAATTCTTTTGGTTTGCTAGATGTATTACCTACGCTCACTATATATATTTAATAGGTTGTTACCTACGCTCACTGTATATATTCATTAGGTTTAGTGAAATATAGATAAAGAGTAATAGTTTTGGATATTATTGACTATACATTGATATGTATAATATGTATTAAAGTAAGGTATATCATAGGAGTGAAAGGAAGATATTGTTTGTTATTGTAATGAAATGTTAATGGTGGTGTTTACTTTCTTATGTGAAGTTCATTTTGGTACATTTTAAGTGGCTATTTGAGAACGACTAGTTTTAGTAAGAAAAGTCCTGTTATTTATAAAAAATAAAAATAAACATTATTTTATTTTATTTTTTACATTTTTTATTTTTTTTTATTTTTTTTTCTATTTATTTATTTTTTTTTCTTTTATTTTTTTTTTTGCCTCACTCGGCCTCTTCTTCGTTTGGGACGGCTCTTGGGTATTTATTTAAGGCCGCTATCCCCCCAAACGTGCTTATAAGCATTTGGGTATTATTTGTTGTGTTGGGTATCGCCATTAACTCAGTCCCCTCGGGACAGTTTTCTGTTAAATAGGCGAGTTCAGGGGACTCGTCCCATAGCACGACAACTTTGACGGCACCATCCTCCATGGCCGCTCGAACTTCATCACCAAAGCAGACCATGTCCGGTTCATCGACCCTGAGTTTTTCAAATATGGAACTGAGGACAGTGTTAGACTTTTCCAAAAGCATGTGCTGGCGGAGGTCCCGTGTGCCATTGATGGCCTCCCTCAGACCTTGACGGCCGGAGTATGAGGTGTTTATTACAGATCTTACAGCATTCTTCAAGAGCTGAGGGAGACGCTCAACCAATTGGTCCTTCAGCTGACCAGGACCCCCTACCACCAGGGCCTGAACCTGCACGGTCGCCTTATTTTCATTCAGAAAATAATCTTCGCTGAGAGCAATTACTTTCTTCACCAGCAATTGTCTCTTTTCCAGGCGGATGCGCTGGAACCTGGGAGCGGACTGGCCACCTCTGCCGTGCTTTTTTGGAATGTCCACGTTTTCATGGTGGTGGACTTTTAGTCCATTTTCAGAGAGCGTTCCAAGGGCAACCGCTGACCCATCGATGACGATGTAGCCAACGCCTCCCTCTTGGGAGATGAGTAATTGGTGCAGTGAGTGCGTGGAGAATGTCTTGCTGACATCGTATTTAAATTCTTGAACTGGTTGAGGAGGTGTTAACGTCCGGCGAAGGCGACTCACCTCGCCGGTTGCTTTGTTGAGAACTGATTGGCCGTAAAACACTAAAAGCCCATGGGGTGGCATGGCATTGACTGTGGATAACATATCCACAGCGCTCTTCAGTGCTTCTTGCACTGAAGAGCGGTTGGAAACGGACTTTATGTTGGCCGCGCGGCTTTGTTCATCCTTGATTCTATTTTTGACGAGTATCAGGGAGGAAGATGATGGGAGGTGAAGGCTTAATACAGACGAAGTCCGGAGAGCCTCCAGATTCTCCAACTCCTTGAGAGCGTCTCTGAATTGGACAAGTTGAACCCGATCCATTTTGAAAGTAATAATACTATTAATATCTGGTCCGTCTGGTGACCTAAAGTTGAAATTTAGGGAGAGATTACAAAATATAAAAAAGTGAGGTTGGAATTTTGTTCCTCAGCTTCATACTGAACATGTTATAGTGTAGTAGTAGCAGTAGAGGTTGAGATGCTGTAGTAATATAGTGAACACATTGTAGTAGCAGTAGAAATGCTGTAGCAAGATAGTAAAGACATTATAGTAATAGTAGTAGTAGTAGTTGTGATGCTGTAGTAATATAGTAAAGACATTGTAGTAGTAGTAGTTAAGATGCTTTAGTAATATAGTAAAGACATTGTAGTAGTAGTAGTTAAGATGCTGTAGTAATATAGTAAAGATGTAGTAGGAGTAGTAGTTAAGATGTTGTAGTAGTAGTAGTTAAGATGTTGTAGTAGTAGTAGTTAAGATGCTGTAGTAGTAATAGTTAAGATGCTATAGTAATATAGTAAAGACATTGTAGTGGTAGTTGTTAAGATGTTGTAGTAATATAGTAAAGATGTTGTAGTAGTTAAGATGTTGTAGTAGTAGTAGTTAAGATGTTGTAGTAGTAGTAGTTAAGATGTTGTAGTAGTAGTAGTTAAGATGTTGGAGTAGTAGTAGTTAAGATGTTGTAGTAGTAGTAGTTAAGATGTTGTAGTAGTAGTAGTTAAGATGTTGTAGTAATATAGTAAAGATGTTGTAGTAGTTAAGATGTTGTAGTAGTAGTAGTTAAGATGTTGGAGTAGTAGTAGTTAAGATGTTGTAGTAGTAGTAGTTAAGATGTTGTAGTAGTAATAGTTAAGATGCTATAGTAATATAGTAAAGACATTGTAGTGGTAGTAGTTAAGATGCTGTAGTAATATAGTAAAGATGTTGTAGTAGTTAAGATGTTGTAGTAGTAGTAGTTAAGATGCTGTAGTAGTAATAGTTAAGATGCTATAGTAATATAGTAAAGACATTGTAGTAGTAGTAGTTAAGATGCTGTAGTAATATAGTAAAGATGTTGTAGGAGTTAAGATGTTGTAGTAGTAGTAGTTAAGATGCTGTAGTAGTAGTAGTAGTAGTTAAGTGTCCTGCATGGCAGTGAACAGTGACATTACCCACATGAATCTGACCTCTATATATACTGTATATAGCTGTTAATGAATATGATGTATTTCTTTATGTATGAACCTCCGTCCTGCGTGGCAGTGAGAAGTGATACCACCCTCAGTGTCAAGACCTGACTGAATTACTCATAATAGGCAAACTGTACTACAAGCTCTAACAATAAATTTGTTAAACTAAAAAAAAACATCTTCACCCAGTCCTCACTCCGGCCACAAGATTACCTCCAGTTTTTTTTTCAAGTTTAGAAGCTCCAAAAGTTTTGACCTCCAGTCGTCTGTCGGGAGATTTATAGCCAGAAAACAACCTCAGGTCCTCTCAGCGTCTCCTGCCGGGGTCGCTGGTTCGTGGAACATAACTTAGGGTAAATGTGTCCGACTGCCACAGCACTCGTGTCGGCCTCTCTAATGATATCCTATTTGTCACATGCCCTCGGGGCGGCGTGTCCGGTGTCAAGAATCTCCCGGAGAAGGGATGGTTAGATATATGACCTCCCTAGAGATTTGATGCAGATGAGATGGACTTGTTGCCTGCAAGATTCACCGAGAGGACTGGTGGACGTAAGATATCTCAAGGCTTCGATAATTTTTCATTTTTCCTCTTCGTGTGAGGCGGGGGGGAAGGGGGATTTTCTTTGTAATTTTGTGTGTGTGTGTGTGTGTGATTTGAAGTTGCTCATGCGCCTTAACTGTAATACTTTCATTTGTATATAACATGTAATACATCAGTGTCAATAGACGTGTTATATCAATGTAAATACATTCATACGTTTGATAATATTGCAATTAGTATTCCAACACGTTCCCACTAAAGCACACGTCAGCAATAATGAGTATCACCAATAAATGTGTCATTCTTGTTTACAATATTTGAAAGAGCGAGTGTTCATAGATCAAAGAGCTGAATATGTTATGTGATACAGACGAAAAAGGACATTGGGGGAATGGTATTCACCTCAATACACTCAATACACAAGTTCATTTAATGTATATTGTATTAATTTGGGGGGAATTTTACCCAATTTTCACCGTCTAGATTAAAAATTTACAAAAACAATTCATGAGGACGATTATATTGATGATTGAATGTGAAGTTAAGTGTACAGGAGAGACCAAATAAGATAACCTGAAGAGGAAAAGGAGAGCAAAGGGAAGATGGGGCAGGTGGAAAGAACAGGAAGGAGGGAGGAGAGAGGAAGAGAACGGGGGTAAAGTAGGAGGAGGAAGACTGAGGGAGAGAAAAACGAATGATGAAGAAAAAGGAAGGGGGATGCGGAAAGAGAAAGAAGGAAAAGGGTAATGGAAAGAAGAGGATATTGAAGGATTGGAGGAGGAAGAGTGTAGATAATAGAGAGAATAAGAAGGTGAGAAATGAGGAGAAACGAGGGAGAAAAACGAGGAGAAGACGGGGAAGGAAGAGGAGGAAATGAAGAAAGGGAAAAGAAGATAATAGCCCCGCCCTCGCCTCCTTCTCTTCCACATCCTCCTCCTCCACATCCTCCTACCTCCTCTACTTCATACCCCTCCTCCTCTATCTCTTACCCCCCTTCCTCCTCTTCCTTCATAATCAGAGTCAGGCGGGAGAATGGGAGACATAGTGTGTAAGCATCTTCCCGTGGCCTCTTAAGTATTGAGAAGTGAGGTGTAAGTGGATGCTGCTGGCGGAGTTTGATAGTCTATGCTTCTTCTCGTCAAGTGGGAGAGAGAGAGAGAGAGAGAGAGAGAGAGAGAGAGAGAGAGAGAGAGAGAGAGAGAGACAGAGAGAGAGAGAGAGAGGGGGGGGAGAAAAACAAATGGAAAGAGAGAAAGCGTATTGAGTGTGAGTGAGTGAGAAATACCGTTTAAATCGATAACGCAGACACACGCATGCAATATACGGAAGCACGCGCAAGGACGCACATATGGAGTGACTAACAAAAGACATATACAATCTACGGGGGACACGTAAACAGAGACAGACGGAGAGTTATTTGCCCACAAGTACCAAATTACGTCACTCTCCTCCGACAAGTTCAGCTGAGTGAGTCACAATATTTCCGGACACAAACGATGACTTAACCAGAGCCGAGCAACAGATTATGTAAATTCTTCTGGCATAAGTAAACATGGAAAGCCAGACGGGCAGGAAACAGGCATTCGAAGTTACAGTCTTATGGAGGAAGTTTTGAAGTTTGTTGTGATATCGTGTACTGATGTGTGTGTGTGGTAGGGGGGAGAGAGGTAAGGAGGGAGGGAGAGAAGTAGGGAGGGAAGTAAGAAGAGAGGGAAGGGTGGAGGGAGGGAGGGAGGGAGGTAAGAAAGGAGGAAGGGAGGGAGGTAAGAAGGGAGGGAGGGAGGTAAGAGAGAAGAGAAGTAGGTAAGGAATAAGGGAGGGAGGTAGGAAGGGAGGAAGAGAAGAAAGAAGGTAAGGAAGGAGGGAGGGAGCTACACTGAAGTATTGGCTCGTGTTATGATATGAATTTCGCCCTGATACTATCTACAGGGAATGTACTGGTGTATCTGTGTATGGAGAGATGAAGGCAGAGAAGGGGGTATAGATTAGAGAGAGAGTAGGTGAGTAGAGAGCAGCTGGCGAAAGCAAGCAATCTTGCTGTCACACCCTCATAAAATAATGTACCTTGATAATCTCAGTCATCCCTTACTAATAGTTACAAAAATAACGTCTTTATTTACACGTTGAGTAAATGAGAATAGATTTGGTCGCCTTATCAACCTTCCTCTCTCTCTCTCTCTCTACGTCTGTAATGGGATTTCTCTTCATTAACATTAACATGCATTAACATGTCGTCTGCTGCTAACATAATACTCTGTGATAATTGAACCAGTGATCTCTCTCTCCAACATAAGCTAGTGTGGTGTTGTGTGTTAAAGTGTGGTGTTATGGGTGTAGTGTGGTGTTGTGTGATGCTATGGGATATAATTGTAGTTTCCATGTGGTGTAGTTATAGTGTTTAGATGTTCTTTAATCGTATCTTTGTACCAATCCTCCAGCACCAGAGGAAACACCTTATCTGGCGTAAATCTTCTCCCCTTGACACAAACTCCACGGCATCTATTTTTTTTTAACTGCATCTCTTTCCCTTCGCCAACCAGGAAATGGCTCCTGTCACTGGGATCAGGAACTAGGGGAGGAGGAAGGTAGGACAAGAGAAGGGGGTAAAAGAATGGGTTTTTTTTTGTGAATAGGGGAAAAAAAGTAATTCAGAATCTCATGATTATAGAATGTGACGGAGAGGTAATGAACTAAGTCTGGTGTGTGTGTGTGTGTGTGTGTGTGTGCGTGCGTGAGAGATAGAGATATACAGAGCTACTGGTCTCTAAAGAAAACTATAATTCAAAGAGATAGTCGGCAAGAAAATTCCAATAACGTTACACCCAACCCAAGACAACCTTCCCATCACCATCCAGCGAGTGAGACCCAGGCCCAAACTGTGTAGTGAATTCTGTTCTCTTGGACACGCCTTCTCCCCCTTTATCATCATACTCCTTCGGCTTCATCTATCCTTCATAGCTTCATCCTTACGCTGTCTTTGAAGGATGGGCACCCAATTCATGGTAAGCCACACAGTCTCGGGGTCGATATTTCCTCCTTTTCTTCCCCTTTTCCTCACTCATCTCGTCTTCCTACAAATCTTCGCTCTCCTCCCCATCCCACCTTCCACACCCATATAATCCTCGTCAATCATAAGCTCATCCTCAGTCCTTTACACGAGGAAATACGGTCGAAGTCTCCAGGCTCTCTCTCTCTCTCTCTCTCTCTCTCTCTCCACCACTTGCCTTCTACCTAGGATACTCAACATCATCTTTCTCTTGCATTAAAACTCCACCAGCTCCATAATCACTAGCATCTACATACAATTTAAACGGTTTATCATAATTTACAGTAAAAAGTATGGGTGCACTTATAAGTATCTGTTTCAATTCTTTAAACGTGTCATCACAATGAACACTCCACACAAATTTAACTTTCTTTGGCAACAGATTGGTTAATGGTAAAGCAATGGTTGAAAAGTTCTTACAAAACCTACGATAATATCCACTCATACCCAGAAATCTTAATAATTCTCTTCTATTTGTAGGTGCAAGAAATTTCACAGTACTTTCCACCTTAGCATTAATTGGTTTGACACTTCCCTGACCAACAATATAACCTAGATATTCTACAGCAAATTCACTCTTCACAAGGTTTACAGTCAAGTTTGCTTGATTCAGTTTGTTAAATACTCCTCTAATTAAATACAAATTTTCTTCCCAAGTTTTTTAATACAGTACAATATCATCTATACACACAGAACAACCTTTAACATCATACAATACTTGATTAACTAATCTTCGGAAAGTACTACCGCTGTTTTCATACCAAAGGGTAACACTTTATGCTGATATAAACCTTCCATAGTCACAAATGAAGACATTTCTTTTGCTCTTTTAGTCAGTGGTACTTCCCAATATCCTTTCAACAAATCCATCTTAGTTACAAATTTAGCATCTCCTATTTGGTCAGTACAATCATCCACTCTAGGAATAGGATATGAGTCAGCTTTGGTTACATTGCTGTATTTACTTTTCTGTAATCAGTACAAAATCTATATGAAATACCATCAGGTTTAGTCACCAATACACAGAGTGAACTCCAAGGGCTGTTACTTCTTTCAGTCATATCATTATCAACCATATACTGTACTTCTTGTCTCATTATCTCTCTCATCTTAGGAGTCACTCTATATGGGTGTTGCTTAATGGGTGTTGTATTCTCAGCCTCAACATCATGCTGTAATACCTCAGTTCTCCAAGGAACATCAGAAAACAAAGGCCTAAACTCGTGTATAATTTGTATGATTTGATTTCTCTTCTCAGTTCCTAAATGATCAAGTTTCTTTTCTAAATTATTCATCACACCTGAATTATTTAACAGTTTATTTTCACATCTCCCCAACTTCATATCTTCACTTTCATCTATCATCTTTTCATCATCAGACCTGACACATAGACAATTCACCTTGTTATTCATATCATTTTCTGTAGAGTTTCTATCATAATATGGTTTTATCATGTTTACATGCAAAGTTGTGTTTATGTGCTTATGTGCATTTTTCTAGGGGGGGGGGGTCCATAGCTTTCACCAGATTCCCAAAGGGGTCCGTGACTCAAAAAAGGTTAAGAACCACTGCACTAGAGGATGTATAGTCAGTCCATAGGCTAACAACCTCCTGACTGCTGACAGGTGTTTATTTCAATACCACTGTTCCCATTAAAACTGGTTTGATCAAAACACAGCTTCAAAATTACAACAAAATATAATAAATATGTGTTCAAAAGGCCGCTAATCAATTCACTCAGAATAATGTTACCTCCACCAAACACAATACTCTCTCACTGCTATAATATTCTTTAGACTATAATGAACATATTGCACTTTAGTTAACACCACAATTATCCATGATTGCCTAGAAAATAATAGATAAATGTGCACCACACAAGTTTGACCCTCCTATCCTCAACCTAGCTACAGAGAGAGCCACCAGAACCAAAACAATGTTCCAATGCTTTCTTGTTTCATCAACATATAATTTCTAATTCCTTTTATGCTTCACAACTGCTTCTTACAGCCTTTCATAACTGTATAAAAAATAAGAATACATTCTACAAAGTTTACATAATGAAACAAATACTAGTATACATAATTATATAAAATAATCAAGAACTTTTTCAAAGTCTTTACCATAGGCTTTGAAATTCGATTCTAAAGAAAAACGGGAAACAACAGAAACTAAATACAATAGGGGGACGACCGTAACATTATGTTATGTTAGGCTAGGTTAGGTTAGGTTAGGTTAGGTTAGGTTAGGTTAGGTTAGGTTAGTGTCCCAGTGATAATTAGTTAACATTGTCTTAGTTTAGATACTTATCTTTTGTGAAATTCTTTTGGTTTGCTAGATGTATTACCTACGCTCACTATATATATTTAATAGGTTGTTACCTACGCTCACTGTATATATTCATTAGGTTTAGTGAAATAAAGATAAAGAGTAATAGTTTTGGATATTATTGACTATACATTGATATGTATAATATGTATTAAAGTAAGGTATATCATAGGAGTGAAAGGAAGATATTGTTTGTTATTGTAATGAAATGTTAATGGTGGTGTTTACTTTCTTATGTGAAGTTCATTTTGGTACATTTTAAGTGGCTATTTGAGAACGACTAGTTTTAGTAAGAAAAGTCCTGTTATTTATAAAAAATAAAAATAAACATTATTTTATTTTATTTTTTACATTTTTTATTTTTTTTTATTTTTTTTTCTATTTATTTATTTTTTTTTCTTTTATTTTTTTTTTTGCCTCACTCGGCCTCTTCTTCGTTTGGGACGGCTCTTGGGTATTTATTTAAGGCCGCTATCCCCCCAAACGTGCTTATAAGCATTTGGGTATTATTTGTTGTGTTGGGTATCGCCATTAACTCAGTCCCCTCGTGACAGTTTTCTGTAAAATAGGCGAGTTCAGGGGACTCATCCCATAGCACGACAACTTTGACGGCACCATCCTCCATGGCCGCTCGAACTTCATCACCAAAGCAGACCATGTCCGGTTCATCGACCCTGAGTTTTTCAAATATGGAACTGAGGACAGTGTTAGACTTTTCCAAAAGCATGTGCTGGCGGAGGTCCCGTGTGCCATTGATGGCCTCCCTCAGACCTTGACGGCCGGAGTATGAGGTGTTTATTACAGATCTTACAGCACTCTTCAAGAGCTGAGGGAGACGCTCAACCAATTGGTCCTTCAGCTGACCAGGACCCCCTACCACCAGGGCCTGAACCTGCACGGTCGCCTTATTTTCATTCAGAAAATAATCTTCGCTGAGAGCAATTACTTTCTTCACCAGCAATTGTCTCTTTTCCAGGCGG
Source organism: Homarus americanus (assembly GCF_018991925.1). Taxonomy (NCBI): domain Eukaryota; kingdom Metazoa; phylum Arthropoda; class Malacostraca; order Decapoda; family Nephropidae; genus Homarus; species Homarus americanus. Next base: position 4,914 of record NW_024733578.1, on the reverse strand, counting down.
ATGCGCTGGAACCTGGGAGCGGACTGGCCACCTCTGCCGTGCTTTTTTGGAATGTCCACGTTCTCATGGTGGTGGACTTTTAGTCCATTTTCAGAGAGCGTTCCAAGGGCAACCGCTGACCCATCGATGACGATGTAGCCAACGCCTCCCTCTTGGGAGATGAGTAATTGGTGCAGTGAGTGCGTGGAGAATGTCTTGCTGACATCGTATTTAAATTCTTGAACTGGTTGAGGAGGTGTTAACGTCCGGCGAAGGCGACTCACCTCGCCGGTTGCTTTGTTGAGAACTGATTGGCCGTAAAACACTAAAAGCCCATGGGGTGGCATGGCATTGACTGTGGATAACATATCCACAGCGCACTTCAGTGCTTCTTGCACTGAAGAGCGGTTGGAAACGGACTTTATGTTGGCCGCGCGGCTTTGTTCATCCTTGATTCTATTTTTGACGAGTATCAGGGAGGAAGATGATGGGAGGTGAAGGCTTAATACAGACGAAGTCCGGAGAGCCTCCAGATTCTCCAACTCCTTGAGAGCGTCTCTGAATTGGACAAGTTGAACCCGACCCATTTTGAAAGTAATAATAATATTAATATCTGGTCCGTCTGGTGACCTAAAGTTGAAATTTAGGGAGAGATTACAAAATATAAAAAAGTGAGGTTGGAATTTTGTTCCTCAGCTTCATACTGAACATGTTATAGTGTAGTAGTAGCAGTAGAGGTTGAGATGCTGTAGTAATATAGTGAACACATTGTAGTAGCAGTAGAAATGCTGTAGCAAGATAGTAAAGACATTATAGTAATAGTAGTAGTAGTAGTTGTGATGCTGTAGTAATATAGTAAAGACATTGTAGTAGTAGTAGTTAAGATGCTTTAGTAATATAGTAAAGACATTGTAGTAGTAGTAGTTAAGATGCTGTAGTAATATAGTAAAGATGTAGTAGGAGTAGTAGTTAAGATGTTGTAGTAGTAGTAGTTAAGATGTTGTAGTAGTAGTAGTTAAGATGTTGTAGTAGTAGTAGTTAAGATGCTGTAGTAGTAATAGTTAAGATGCTATAGTAATATAGTAAAGACATTGTAGTGGTAGTAGTTAAGATGTTGTAGTAATATAGTAAAGATGTTGTAGTAGTTAAGATGTTGTAGTAGTAGTAGTTAAGATGTTGTAGTAGTAGTAGTTAAGATGTTGTAGTAGTAGTAGTTAAGATGTTGGAGTAGTAGTAGTTAAGATGTTGTAGTAGTAGTAGTTAAGATGTTGTAGTAGTAGTAGTTAAGATGTTGTAGTAATATAGTAAAGATGTTGTAGTAGTTAAGATGTTGTAGTAGTAGTAGTTAAGATGTTGGAGTAGTAGTAGTTAAGATGTTTTAGTAGTAGTAGTTAAGATGTTGTAGTAGTAATAGTTAAGATGCTATAGTAATATAGTAAAGACATTGTAGTGGTAGTAGTTAAGATGCTGTAGTAATATAGTAAAGATGTTGTAGTAGTTAAGATGTTGTAGTAGTAGTAGTTAAGATGCTGTAGTAGTAGTAGTAGTTAAGTGTCCTGCATGGCAGTGAACAGTGACATTACCCACATGAATCTGAACTCTATATATACTGTATATAGCTGTTAATGAATATGATGTATTTCTTTATGTATGAACCTCCGTCCTGCGTGGCAGTGAGAAGTGATACCACCCTCAGTGTCAAGACCTGACTGAATTACTCATAATAGGCAAACTGTACTACAAGCTCTGCCAATAAATTTGTTAAACTAAAAAAAAACATCTTCACCCAGTCCTCACTCCGGCCACAAGATTACCTCCAGTTTTTTTTTCAAGTTTAGAAGCTCCAAAAGTTTTGACCTCCAGTCGTCTGTCGGGAGATTTATAGCCAGAAAACAACCTCAGGTCCTCTCAGCGTCTCCTGCCGGGGTCGCTGGTTCGTGGAACATAACTTAGGGTAAATGTGTCCGACTGCCACAGCACGCGTGTCGGCCTCTCTAATGATATCCTATTTGTCACATGTCCTCGGGGCGGCGTGTCCGGTGTCAAGAATCTCCCGGAGAAGGGATGGTTGGATATATGACCTCCCCAGAGATTTGATGCAGATGAGATGGACTTGTTGACTGCAAGATTCACCGAGAGGACTGGTGGACGTAAGATATCTCAAGGCTTCGATAATTTTTCATTTTTCCTCTTCGTGTGAGGCGGGGGGGAAGGGGGATTTTCTTTGTAATTTTGTGTGTGTGTGTGTGATTTGAAGTTGCTCATGCGCCTTAACTGTAATACTTTCATTTGTATATAACATGTAGTACATCAGTGTCAATAGACGTGTTATATCAATGTAAATACATTCATACGTTTGATAATATTGCAATTAGTATTCCAACACGTTCCCACTAAAGCACACGTCAGCAATAATGAGTATCACCAATAAATGTGTCATTCTTGTTTACAATATTTGAAAGAGCGAGTGTTCATAGATCAAAGAGCTGAATATGTTATGTGATACAGACGAAAAAGGACATTGGGGGAATGGTATTCACCTCAATACACTCAATACACAAGTTCATTTAATGTATATTGTATTAATTTGGGGGGAATTTTACCCAATTTTCACCGTCTAGATTAAAAATTTACAAAAACAATTCATGAGGACGATTATATTGATGATTGAATGTGAAGTTAAGTGTACAGGAGAGACCAAATAAGATAACCTAAAGAGGGAAAGGAGAGCAAAGGGAAGATGGGGCAGGTGGAAAGAACAGGAAGGAGGGAGGAGAGAGGAAGAGAACGGGGGTAAAGTAGGAGGAGGAGGACTGAGGGAGAGAAAAACGAATGATGAAGAAAAAGGAAGGGGGATGCGGAAAGAGAAAGAAGGAAAAGGGTAATGGAAAGAAGAGGATATTGAAGGATTGGAGGAGGAAGAGTGTAGATAATAGAGAGAATAAGAAGGTGAGAAATGAGGAGAAACGAGGGAGAAAAACGAGGAGAAGACGGGGAAGGAAGAGGAGGAAATGAAGAAAGGGAAAAGAAGATAATAGCCCCGCCCTCGCCTCCTTCTCTTCCACATCCTCCTCCTCCACATCCTCCTACCTCCTCTACTTCATACCCCTCCTCCTCTATCTCCTACCCCCCTTCCTCCTCTTCCTTCATAATCAGAGTCAGGCGGGAGAATGGGAGACATAGTGTGTAAGCATCTTCCCGTGGCCACTTAAGTATTGAGAAGTGAGGTGTAAGTGGATGCTGCTGGCGGAGTTTGATAGTCTATGCTTCTTCTCGTCAAGTGGGAGAGAGAGAGAGAGAGAGAGAGAGAGAGGCATAAGAACAAATGGAAAGAGAGAAAATGTATTGAGTGTGAGTGAGTGAGAAATACCGTTTAAATCGATAACGCAGATACACGCATACAATATACGGAAGCACGCACATGGACGCACATATGGAGTGACTAACAAAAGACATATACAATCTACGGGGGACACGTAAACAGAGACAGACGAAGAGTTATTTGCCCACAAGTACCAAATTACGTCACTCTCCTCCGACAAGTTCAGCTGAGTGAGTCACAATATTTCCGGACACAAACGATGACTTAACCAGAGCCGAGCAACAGATTATGTAAATTCTTCTGGCATAAGTAAACATGGAAAGCCAGACGGGCAGGAAACAGGCATTCGAAGTTACAGTCTTATGGAGGAAGTTTTGAAGTTTGTTGTGATATCGTGTACTGATGTGTGTGTGTGGTAGGGGGGAGAGAGGTAAGGAGGGAGGGAGAGAAGTAGGGAGGGAAGTAAGAAGAGAGGGAAGGGTGGAGGGAGGGAGGGAGGGAGGTAAGAAAGGAGGAAGGGAGGGAGGTAAGAAGGGAGGGAGGGAGGTAAGAGAGAAGAGAAGTAGGTAAGGAATAAGGGAGGGAGGTAGGAAGGGAGGAAGAGAAGAAAGAAGGTAAGGAAGGAGGGAGGGAGCTACACTGAAGTATTGGCTCGTGTTATGATATGAATTTCGCCCTGATACTATCTACAGGGAATGTACTGGTGTATCTGTGTATGGAGAGATGAAGGCAGAGAAGGGGGTATAGATTAGAGAGAGAGAGAGAGAGAGAGAGAGAGAGAGAGAGAGAGAGAGAGAGAGAGAGAGAGAGAGAGAGAGAGAGAGAATATGAAAGGTAAGCAAATCTTTTTGTCATTTCCACCCTCATAAAATAATGTACCTTGATAATCTCATTCATCCCTTACTAATAGTTACAAAAATAACGTCTTTATTTACACGTTGAGTAAATGAGAATAGATTTGGTCGCCTTATCAACCTTCCTCTCTCTCTCTCTCTCTCTCTCTCTCTCTCTCTACGTCTGTAATGGGATTTCTCTTCATTAACATTAACATGCATTAACATGTCGTCTGCTGCTAACATAATACTCTGTGATAATTGAACCAGTGATCTCCCTCTCCAACATAAGCTAGTGTGGTGTTGTGTGTTAAAGTGTGGTGTTATGGGTGTAGTGTGGTGTTGTGTGATGCTATGGGATATAATTGTAGTTTCCATGTGGTGTAGTATAGTGTTTAGATGTTCTTTAATCGTATCTTTGTACCAATCCTCCAGCACCAGAGGAAACACCTTATCTGGCGTAAATCTTCTCCCCTTGACACAAACTCCACGGCATCTATTTTTTTTTAACTGCATCTCTTTCCCTTCGCCAACCAGGAAATGGCTCCTGTCACTGGGATCAGGAACTAGGGGAGGAGGAAGGTAGGACAAGAGAAGGGGGTAAAAGAATGTTTTTTTTTTTTGTGAATAGGGGAAAAAAAGTAATTCAGAATCTCATGATTATAGAATGTGACGGAGAGGTAATGAACTAAGTCTGGTGTGTGTGTGTGTGTGTGTGTGTGTGCGTGCGTGAGAGATAGAGATATACAGAGCTACTGGTCTCTAAAGAAAACTATAATT
>NW_024733577.1:0-17343 GCF_018991925.1 Homarus americanus | reverse complement strand
TTCGAGAGGGGCTTTGTTATACTCGATCATGGACATTACTATCTCGACCAGGGGATTTGTTATATACGATCAGGGATATGTTATACTCGATCAGATGTGTTATACGCGATCAGGGGACTTGTTATACTCGATCAGGAGACTTTGTTACACTCAACCGGGGCCTTTGTTACTCGGATCAGGGACTGTTGTACCTGATCAGGGACTTTTTATTCTCGATCAGGCGGCTTTATTATACTCGATCACGGAATTTGTTATACTCGACCAGGGACTTTGTTATACTCGATCATTTGACTTTTTTTCTCCATCAGGAGACTTTGTTATACTCGATCAAGGGCCTTTGTCATAATCGATCAGGGACTTTGTTATACTTGATGAGGAATTTTTATACCGACCGGGAATTTGTTATACTTGATCAGGGAATTTGTTATACTCGACCAAGGGACTTTGTTATTCTCGATCAGGAGACATTACTGAACTCAACCAGGGAACTTTGTTATACACGATCAGGAATATGTTATACTCGATCACGGGATGTGTTATATTCGATCAGGCACTTGTTACTTACTCCTCAGGAGGCATTGTTATATACTCAGTAAGGGCCTTTTGTAATACTCGATCAGGGGAGTAATGTTATACTCGATCAGGGGACTTTTGCTATACAGATCTGAGGCATGGTTATATACTCAACCAGGGGGACTTTGTTATATTCGATCAGGGTGGGTTTGGTGCCACTCGACCAGAAATTCTTTTCATTTAGAGCTCGATCCGAGAGGAATTTGTTATACTCGATCAGGGGCCTTTGTTATACTCGATTAGGGGACTTTGTTATATACTCGATCAGGGGCCTTGTTTTCTCGATCAGGGGACTTTACATTGCGCATATGATCGAAATTTGTTATACTCGATGGGGACTTTCGGTATACTCGATCAGGGACATAGATATACTCGATCAGGAGACTTTGTTATCTCGATGGGGACTTTATTATACTCTTTGACCAGGGGACTTTGTTTTACTTTCGATCAGGGGACTTTGTTATATGATCAGGGTCTTTGTTATACCGATCAGGGGACTTTGTTGCTCTTTTCGATCAGGAGACATAGTTATGCTCGATCAAGGACTTTGTACTATCCGATCAGGGAACTCGCCGCCTCGATGAGGGGCCTTTGTTATACTCGACCAGGGGACTTTTGTTATACTCATCAGCTGTCTTTGTTATACTCCATGAGGGCCTTCGTCATACTCGATGGGGGGCTTTATTATACTCGATCATGGGACATTACTATCTCGACCGAGGGGACTTTGTTACTGCGATCAGGGGATATATATACTCGATCAGGGGATGTTATACGCGATCAGGGGACTTTGTTATACTCGATGTGGGAGACTTTGTTACGCACAACCAGGGGCCTTTGTTATACTCGATCAGGGGACTTTGTTTGTACTCGATCAGGGGACTTTTATTCTCGATCGGGCGGCTGTTATACTCGATCCACGGAGTGGTAACTCGACCAGAGACTTTGTTATACTCGATCATTTGACTTTTTTTGCTCATCAGGAGGCTTTGGTACTCCTCTCGACCAGGGACTTTGTTATTCTCGATCAAGGGGACTTTGTTATGCGATTAGGGGCTTTGTTATCCTCGATCAGGGCTTTGTTATCCTCGATCAGGGACTTTGTTATACTTGACCAGGGGACTTTGTTTTTACTCGATCAGGGGACTTTGTTATACTCGATCAGGGGACATTTATACTCGATCAGGGGACTTTGTTATATACTCCTTCAGGGGACTTTGTTATACTCGATGATTGGGCTTTGTTATACTCGATCAGGGATGTGTTATACTCGATCAGGGACTTTTATTGCCCTCGATCAGGAGACTTTATTATACTCAAACGGGGGCCTTTGTTATACTCGACCAGGAGACTTTGTTGTACTCGATCCAGGGGACTTTGTTATATCGACCAGGAACTTTGTTATATTCGATCAGGGGACTTTGTTATATACTCGATAAGGGCTGTTATACTCGATCAGGAGACTTTGTTATACTCGACCAGGGGACTTTGTTAGCATACTTTCGATCAGAATTTGTAATACTTGACTAGGGACTTTATTTATACTCGATAAAGGGACTTTTGGTATACTCGACTAAAGACTTTTGTTATACTCGATCAGGGAATTGCTTTAAATACTCGATCAGGGGACTTTGTTATACACGATCAAGGACTTTGTTATACTCGATCGAGGACTTTGTTTTTACTCGATCAGAGATTAGCTGTTATACTCGATCAAGGAGGACTTGTTAAGCTTTGATTAATTGCCTTTATTATACTCGATCAGGGCCTTTGTTATACTCCATTAGGGGACTGACTTTGTTACACTCGACCAGGGACTTTTTATACTCGATGCTTTTATTCTCGATCAGGCTGCTATATCGACTAACCTCTGCCTGACCAGTGGTCTTTGTTATACACGATCAGAGGGCTTTGTTATATTCGATTAGGGGACTTTGTTTTACTCGACCAGGGGCCCTTGTTATGGTCAACCAGGGGACTTTGTTATGCTCAATCAGGGGAGTTTGTTATACTTGATCAGAGGGCTTTGTTGTCCTCGACCAGGGGACTTTGTTATACTCGATCAGGGGACTTTGTTATGCTCGATGATTGGGCTTTCTTATACTCGATCAAGGGCCTTTGTCATAATCGATCAGGGGACTTTGTTAGACTCGAAGAGGGGCCTTTGTTATACTCGATGAGAGGCCTTTTTTATACTCGATCATGAGCCATTGTTATAGTCAACCAGGGGGACTTTGTTAAACTCGACCAGGGGAATTTTTTATACTCAATCAGGGGATCTTGGTATACACGATGAAGGGGATTTGATATACTCGATCAGGGGACTTTGTTATACTCGATCAGGGGACTTTGTAATACTCGACCAGGGAACTTTGTTATAGTCGACCAGGGGACTTTTTTATACTCGATGTGGGGACTTTGTTATTCTCGATCAGGGGACTTTGTTATACTCGACCAGGGGACTTTTTTATACTCGATGTGGGGACTTTGTTATTCTCGATCAGGGGGCTTTGTTATACTCGATCAGGGGACTTTGTTATACTCGATGATTGGCCTTTGTTATACTCGATTAGGGGACTTTGTTATACTCGATCAGGGGACATTACTATACTCGACCAGGGAACTTAGTAATACACGATCAGGGGATATGTTATACTCGATCAGGGGATGTGTTATACTCGATCAGGGGACTTTTTTATACTCGATCAGGAGGCTTTGTTATACTCAACCGGTGGCCTTTGTTATACTCGATCAGGTGACTTTGTTATACTCGACCATGGGACTTTGTTATACTCTATCAGGGGACTTTCTTATACTCGATCAGTGGGCTTTGTTATATTCGATTAGGTGACTTTGTTATACTCGATGAGGGACATTTGTTATTCTCGATCAAGGGCCTTTGCTAAACTCAATTAGGGGACTTTGTTAGACTCGATTAGGGGCCTTTGTTATTCTCGATCAGGGGATTTTGTTATACCTGATCAGGGGATTTTGTTATACTCGGTATGGGGGCTTTATTATACTCAATCAGGGGACTTTGTTATACTCGATCAGGGGGCTTTGTTATACCCGACCAGGGTGCTTTGTTATACTCGATCAGGGGACTTTGTTATACTCGATCAGGGGGCTGTGTTTTCCTCGATCAGGGGACTTTGTTATACTCCATCATGGTCTTTGTTATACTCCATCAGGGGCCTTTGTTATACTCGACCAGGGGACTTTGTTATACGCAATCAGGGGACTTTGTTATACTTGATCAGGGGACTTTGTAATATTCGATCAGGGGGGTTTGTTATTCTAGACCAGAGGCCTTTGTTATGCTCGATAAGGGGACTTTGTTATACTCGATCAGTGGCCTTTGTTATACTCGATTAGGGGACATTACTATACTCGACCAGGGAACTTTGTTATACACGAACAGGGGATATGTTATACTCGTTCAGGGGATGTGTTATACTCGATGAGGGGACTTTGTTATACTCGATCAGGGGGCTTTGTTTTCCTTGATCAGGGGTCTTTGTTATACTCCATCATGGTCTTTGTTATACTCCATCAGGGGCTTTTGTTATACTCGACCAGGGGACTTTGTTATACTCGATCAGGGGACTTTGTTATACTTGATCACTGGACTTTGTAATATTCGATAAGGGGGGGCTTTGTTATACTCGACCAGGGGCCTTTGTTATGCTCGATAAGGAGACTTTGTTATACTCGATCAGGGGCCATTGTATTTCTCGATCAGGGGACTTTGTTTTACTCGACCAGGGTACTTTGTTATACTCGATCAGGAGACTTTGTTATACTCGATTGGGGACTTTGTTATACTCTATCAGGGGGCTTTGATTTACTCGATCAGGGGACTTTGTTATACTCGATGATTGGGCTTTGTTACACTCGATCAGGAGACTTTGTTATACTCGACTAGGGTCCTTTGTTATGCTCGACCAGTGGTCTTTGTTATACACGATCAGAGGGCTTTGTTATATTCGATTAGGGGACTTTGTTTTACTCGACCAGGGGCCTTTGTTATGGTCAACCAGGGGACTTTGTTATGCTCAATCAGGGGACTTTGTTATACTTGATCAGAGGGCTTTGTTTTCCTCGACCAGGGGACTTTGTTATACTCGATCAGGGGACTTTGTTATGCTCGATGATTGGGCTTTCTTATACTCGATCAAGGGCCTTTGTCATAATCGTTCAGGGGACTTTGTTAGACTCGAAGAGGGGCCTTTGTTATACTCGATGAGAGGCCTTTTTTATACTCGATCATGAGCCATTGTTATATTCAACCAGGGGGACTTTGTTAAACTCGACCAGGGGAATTTGTTATACTCAATCAGGGGATCTTGGTATACACGATGAAGGGGATTTGATATACTCGATCAGGGGACTTTGTTATACTCGATCAGGGGACTTTGTAATACTCGACCAGGGAACTTTGTTATAGTCGACCAGGGGACATTGTTATACTCGATCAGGGGGCTTTGTTATACTCGATCAGGGGACTTTGTTATACTCGACTAGGGGACTTTGTTTTACTCGATCAGGGGACTTTTTTATATTCGATCAGGGGACTTTGTTATACTCGATCAAGTGCCTATATTATACTCGATCAAGGGCCTTTATTATACTCGATCAGGGGACTTTGATATACTCGACCAGTGGACTTTGTTATACTCGATCAGGGGGCTTTGTTTTACTCGATCAGGGGACATTACTATACTCGACCAGGTGGCTTTTGTTATACTTGACCAGGGCCTTTGTTATGCTTGATATGGGGACTTTGTTATTCTCGATCAGGGCCTTGGTTATACTCGATCAGGGACTTTGTTATACTCGACCAGGGTCCTTTGTTATGGTCGACCAGTGGCCTTTGTTATACTCATGATCAGGGGCTTGTTATATTCGATTAGATGACTTTGTTATACTCTCGACCAGGGACTTTGTTATACTGATCAGGGGAATTTGTTATACTCGACCAGGGACATTGTTATGCTCGATAATGGGACTTTGTTATACTCTGATCAGGGGCCTTTGTTATACCTTTTCGATCAAGGGCCTTTGGTCATAATCGATCAGGGACTTTTGTTATACTTGGATCAGGAAATTTGTTATACTCTCGGACCAAGGGAATTTGTTATACTGATCAGGAATTTGTTATACTCGACCAAGGGACTTTTGTTATACTGATCAGGGACATTACTAAACTCGACCAGGGAACTTTGTTATACACGATCAGGGAATATGTAATACTGATCACGGGATGTGTTATATTCGATCAGGGCACACTGTATATTTGCCACTCTGAAGCATTGATAGCCCAACGGGGGCCTTTTGTAATACTCGATCAGGAATGTGTTATACTCGATCAGGGACTTTGCTATACACGATTAGAGGGCGTGGTTATACTCAACCAGGGACTTTGTTATATTCGATCAGGTGGTTTTGTTATACTCGACCAGGGTCTTTGTTAGGCTCGATCAGAGGAATTTGTTATACCGATCAGGGCCTTTGTTATACCCGATTAGGAAACTTTGTTATACTCGACAGGGGCCTTGTTTTCCTCGATCAGGGACTTTGTTATATTTTTGGATCAGGACTTTGTTATACTCGATAAGGGGACTTTGTCTTACTCGATCAGGGCCCTTTGCTAAACTCGACCAGGGGACTTTGTTATAATTGATCAGGGGTCTTTGTTATGCTCGATCTAGGGACTTTGTTATTCGGGGCAAGGGGACTTTTTTATACTCTCGATCAGGGGACTTTGTTATACTCGATCAGGGGACTTTGTTATACTCGATCAGGAGACATAGTTATACTCGAATTGGGACTTTGTAATATCCGATCAAGGGGCTTTCATATACTCGATGAGTGGCCTTTGTTATACTCGACCAGGGGACTTTGTTATACTCCATCAGCTGTCTTTGTTATACTCCATCAAGGGCCTTTGTCATACTCGATGAGGGGGCTTTGTTATACTCGATCATGGGACATTACTATCTCGACCAGGGGACTTTGTTATATACGATCAGGGGATATGTAAGGGGACTTTGTTATACTCGATCAGGGGGCTTTGTTTTCCTCGATCAGGGGACTTTGTTATACTCGACCAGGGGACTTTGGTTTACTCGATCAGGGGACTTTGGTATACTCTTTCAGGGGACTTTGTTATACTCAAACAGGGGACTTTGTTATCCTCGATCAGGAGATATTACTATACTCGACCAGGGAACTTTGTTATACATGATCAGGGGATATGTTATACTCTATCAGGGGATGTGTTATACTCGATCAGGGGACTTTGTTATACTGGATCAGGAGGCTTTGTTACACTCAACCGGGGGCCTTTGTTTTACTTGATGAGGGGCCTTTGTTATACTCGATCAAGGGACTTTGTTATACTCGATTAGGGGACTTTGGTATACTCGATCATGGGGCTTTGTTTTCCTCGATCAGGGGACTTTGTTATACTCCATCAGGGTCATTATTATCCTCCATCAGGGGCCTTTGTTATACTCGACCAGGGCTCTTTGTTATACTCGATCAGGGGACTTTGTTATACTTTAAAGGGGACTTTGTAATATTCGATCAGGGGGGCTTTGTTATACTCGATCAGGGGACTTTGTTATACTCGACCAGGGGACTTTGTTATGCTCGATCAGGGGGGTTTGATATTCTCGATCAGGGGACTTTGTTTTACTCGATGAGGGGACTTTGGTATACTCGATGATTGGGCTTTGTTATACTCGATCAGGGGACTTTGTTATACTCGACGAGGGTCCTTTGTTATGGCCGACCAGTGGCCTTTGTTATACTCTATCAGGGGGCTTTGTTATATTCGATTAGGTGACTTTGTTATAGTCAATGAGGGGCATTTGTTATACTCGATCAAGGGCCTTTGCTACAATCGATCAGGGGACTATGGTAGACTCGATTAGGGGCTTTTGTTATAATCGAATCAGGGGAATTTGGTATACTCGATCAGGAGAATTTGGGATACTCGATCAGGGCCTTTATTATACTCGACCAGGGGGGTTTGATATACCCAATCAGGGACTTGTTATACCTTTGGTCAGGAGGCCATTATACTCGATGAGGAGGCTTTGTTATACTCGATCAGGGGACTTTGCTATACTCGACCAGGGGACTTTTTTATACTTGACCAGTAGACTTTGTTATACTCGATGAGGGGCCTTTGTTATACTCGATCTGGGGACTTTGTTATACTCGAGCAGGGGACTTTGTTATACTCCATCAGGGGACTTTTTTATACTCGACCAGAAAACTTTGTTATACACCATCGGCGGATATAAGTTATACTCTGGGATCAGGGGATGTGTTATACTCATCAGGGACTTGTCATACCTGATTAGTGCCTTTATACTCAAATCGGGGGCCTTTTGTTACTCGATTAGGGACTTTGTTATACACGATCAGGGACTTGTAATACTCGATCAAGGGTACTTTTGTTATACTTCCAACCAGTGGAACTTGTTATACTCCTTGATCAGGTGGCTTTGGTTATACCTCGACCAGGCCTTTTGTTATGCCTGGATATGACCTTTGTTATTCTCGATCAGGGCCTGGTTATACTCGAGACCAGGGGACTTTTGTTTAACCCGGATCAGGAGCTTGTTATACTCGATCAGGGGCCTTTGTTATACTCGATCAGAGGATAATAGTAGGTGCCTCGACTAGGAACTTGTTATACACGATCAGGTATATGCTATACCGATCAGGGGATGATATACTCGATCACAGGACTTTGTTATACTCGATTAGGAGGCTTTGTTATACTCAACTGGGGGCTTTGCTATACACGACCAGGGAACTTTGTTATACTCGATCAGAGGACTTTGTTATACTCCATCAGGGTCATTGTTATCCTCCATCAGGGGCCTGTGGTATATTCGACCAGGGCTCTTTGTTATACTCGATCAGGGGACTTTGTTATACTTGAAAGGGGACTTTGTAATATTCGATCAGGGGGGCTTTGTTATACTCGATCAGGGGACTTTGTTATACTCGACCAGGGGACTTTGTTATACTCGATCAGGGGGTTTTGTTATACTCGATCAGGGGCCTTTGTTATACTCGATCAGAGGATATTTGTATACTCGACTAGGGAACTTTGTTATACACGATCAGGGTATATGTTATACTCGATCAGGGGACTTTGTTATACTCGACCAGGGTCCTTTGTTATGGTCGACCAGTGGCCTTTGTTATACTCGATCAGGGGGCTTTGTTATATTCGATTAGGTGACTTTGTTATAGTCGATGAGGGGCATTTGTTATACTCGATCAAGGGCCTTTGCTATACTCGATCAGGGGACTTTGTTAGACTCGATTAGGGGCCTTTGTTATAATCGATCAGGGGACTTTGCTATACTCGTTTAGGGGGATTTGTTATACTATATCAGGGGCTTTTGTTATAATCGAATCAGGGGAATTTGGTATACTCGATCATGAGAATTTGGTATACTCGATCAGGGACTTTATTATACTCGACCAGGGGGGTTTGATATACTCGATCAGGGGACTTTGTTATACTCGGTCAAGGAGGTTTATTATACTCGATCAGGGGACTTTGTTATACTCGATAAGGGGACTTTGTTATACTCGACCAGGGGACTTTGGTTTACTCGATCAGGGGACTTTGGTATACTCTTTCAGGGGACTTTGTTATACTCAAACAGGGGACTTTGTTATACTCCATCAGGGTCATTATTATCCTCCATCAGGGGCCTTTGTTATACTCAACCAGGGCTCTTTGTTATACTCGATCAGGGGACTTTGTTATACTTTAAAGGGGACTTTGTAATATTCGATCAGGGGGGCTTTGTTATACTCCATCAGGGGACTTTGTTATACTCGACCAGGGGACTTTGTTATGCTCGATCAGGGGGCTTTGATATACTCGATCAGGGGACTTTGTTTTACTCGATGAGGGGACTTTGTTTTACTCGATGATTGGGCTTTGTTATACTCGATCAGGGGACTTTGTTATACTCGACGAGGGTCCTTTGTTATGGCCGACCAGTGGCCTTTGTTATACTCGATCAGGGGGCTTTGTTATATTCGATTAGGTGACTTTGTTATAGTCAATGAGGGGCATTTGTTATACTCGATCAAGGGCCTTTGCTACAATCGATCAGGGGACTATGGTAGACTCGATTAGGGGCTTTTGTTATAATCGAATCAGGGGAATTTGGTATACTCGATCAGGAGAATTTGGTATACTCGATCAGGGCCTTTATTATACTCGACTAGGGGGGTTTGATATACTCGATCAGGGGACTTTGTTATACTCGGTCAGGGAGGTTTATTATACTCGATCAGGGGACTTTGTTATACTCGATAAGGGGACTTTGTTATACTCGATCAGGGGGCTTTGTTTTCCTCGATCACGGGACTTTGTTATACTCCATCAGGGTCTTTGTTATACTCCATTAGGGGCATTTGTTATACTCGAATAGGGGTCTTTGTTATACTCGATCAGGGGCCTTTGTTATACTCGATCAGGGGACATTACTATACTCGACCAGGAAACTTTGTTATACACGATCAAGGGATATGTTATACTCGATCAGGGGATGTGTTACACTCGATCAGGGGACTTTGTCATACTCGATTAGGTGGCTTTCTTATACTCAACCGGGCGCCTTTGTTATACTCGATTAGGGGACTTTGTTATACACGATCAGGGGACTTTGTAATACTCGATCAAGGGGACTTTGTTATACTCAACCAGTGGAACTTTGTTATACTCGATCAGGTGGCTTTGTTATACTCGACCAGGGGCCTTTGTTATGCTCGATATGGGGACTTTGTTATTCTCGATCAGGGGCCTTGGTTATACTCGACCAGGGGACTTTGTTTTACTCGACCAGGGGAGTTTGTTTTACTCGATCAGGGGCCTTTGTTATACTCGATCAGAGGATATTAGTATACTCGACCAGGGAACTTTGTTATACACGATCAGGGGATATGTTTTACTCGATCAGGGGATGTGATATACTCGATCACAGGACTTTGTTATACTCGATTAGGAGGCTTTGTTATACTCAACCGGGGGCTTTGTTATACACGACCAGGGAACTTTGTTATACTCGATCAGAGGACTTTGTTATACTCCATCAGGGTCATTGTTATCCTCCATCAGGGGCCTGTGTTATATTCGACCAGGGCTCTTTGTTATACTCGATCAGGGGACTTTGTTATACTTGAAAGGGGACTTTGTAATATTCGATCAGGGAGGGCTTTGTTATACTCGATCAGGGGACTTTGTTATACTCGACCAGGGGACTTTGTTATACTCGATCAGGGGGTTTTGATATACTCGATCAGGGGACTTTGTTATATTCGATTAGGTGACTTTGTTATAGTCGATGAGGGGCATTTGTTATACTCGATCAAGGGCCTTTGCTATACTCGATCAGGGGACTTTGTTAGACTCGATTAGGGGCCTTTGTTATATTCGATTAGGTGACTTTGTTATAGTCGATTAGGGGCATTTGTTATACTCGATCAAGGGCCTTTGCTATACTAGATCAGGGGACTTTGTTAGACTCGATTAGGGGCCTTTGTTATAATCGATCAAGGGACTTTGTTATACTCGATTAGGGGACTTTGGTATACTCGATCAGGGGGCTTTGTTTTCCTCGATCAGGGGACTTTGTTATACTCCATCAGGGTCATTGTTATCCTCCATCAGGGGCCTTTGTTTTACTCGACCAGGGGACTTTGTTATACTCGATCAGGATGTGTTACACTCGATCAGGGACTTGGTCATACTCTGGATTAGGTGGCTTTCTTATACCAACCGGGCGCCTTTTGTTATACTCGATTAGTACTTGTTATACACGATCAGGGACTTTGTAATACTCGATCAAGGACTTGGTTATACTCAACCAGTGAACTTTGTTATACTCCGGATCAGGTGGCTTGTTATACTCGACCAGGGCCTTTTGTTATGCCTCGATATGGGACTTTGTTATTCTCGATCAGGGACCTTTGGTTATATTCTCGACCAGGGGACTTTGTTTACCAACCAGGGAGCTTTGTTTTACTCCGATCAGGGCCTTTGTTATACTCGATCAGGCGATATTAGTATACTCGACCAGGGAACTTTGTTATACAATTTCCATCAGGATATGTTATATTTCGATCAGGGGAATACTCGATCAGGACTTGTTACACTCGATCAGGGACTTTTGTTATACTCGGGATGAGTGGGTCTTTGGTTAAACTCGATCAGAGGCCTTTGTTATTCGATCAGGGCCTTTTGTTATACTCCGACCAGGGACTTTGTTATACCTGGATCAGGGCTTTTATTAAACTCGCTCAGGGCCTTTCTATACTCAATCAGGGGACTTTTTTGTTATACTCGAACAGGGGACTTTGTTATACCTTCGATCAGGACTTTGTTATATTCGATGAGGGGATTCTTGTTATACCCGGATCATGGACTTTTGTTATACCTGATGAGGGCCTTTGTTATATCTGATGAGGACTCTGTTATACTCGATCAGGCATTTTGTTATACTCGGATCAGGGACTTTGTTATATTCGATGAGGGACTTTGTTATACTCGATCATGGGACTACTCGATCAGGGACTTGTTATATCGATGAGGGACTCTTTGTTATACCTGGATCATGGGACTTTGTTACACCTGATGAGGGGCCTTGTTATACCGATGAGGGACTTTCTTCTACCGATCAGGGACTTTGTTATACCTGATCAGGGAATTTGTTGTATTCGATGAGGGGCCTTTGTTATAATTGGCGAGGGGACCTCTGTTGGTTCGATCAGGGACTTGTTATACTGATCAGGGACTTTTGTTATACTCGATCAGGACTTTGTTATATTCGAAGAGGGACTTTGTTATACCTGATCAAGGGACTTTGTTATACCTGGGATGAGGCCTTTGGTTATACTCGATGAGGACTCTAAGCTTATACCGATCAGGGACTTTGTTATACCCCATCAGGGACTTAAGTTATATTCGATGATGGGACTTTGTTATACTCGATCATGGGACTTTGTTATACTCGATGAGGGGCCTTTGTTATACTCGATGAGGGGACTTTGTTCTACTCGATCAGGGGACTTTGTTATATTCGATCAGGGGACTTTGTTATATTCGATCAGGGGACTTTGTTATCCTCGACCAGGGGAGTTTGTTATACTCGATCAAGGGACTTTGTTATACTCGATCAGACGACTTTGTTATACTCGGTGAGGGGACTTTGTTATCCTCGATCAGGGGACTTTGTTAAACTTGATGAGAGGCCTTTGTTATTCTCGATTAGAGGACTTTGTTAAACTCGATGAGGAGACTTTGTTATACTCGATCAGGGGCCCTTGTTATACTCGATTAGGGGCCTTTGTTATACTCGATCAGGGGCCTTTGTTATTCTCGATTAGAGGACTTTGTTAAACTCGATGAGGAGAATTTGTTATACTCGATCAGGGGTCTTTGTTATATTCGATGAGGGGACTTTGTTATACTCGATCAGGGGACTTTGTTATTCTCGATCAGGGGGAGTGTATTATATTCGATCCAGGGCTTTGTTATATTCGATCAGGGAACTTTGTTATACTCGATCAAGGGCCTTTGTTATACTCGTTGAGGCGCCTTTGTTATATTCGATCAGGGGCCTTTGTTATACTCGACCAGGGACTTTGTTATACTCGATCAGGGCTTTTGTTAAACTCCGGATCAGGGCCTTTTCTTATACTCAATCAGGGATTCTTGGTTATACTCGATCTGGGACTTCATATACCGATGAGGGGATCATGGTTATATCTGATGAGGGACCTTGTTATACTCGATCATGGACTTTTGTTATACTGATCAGGGGACATTGTTATATCTGATGAGGGACTTGTTATACTCGATCATGGGACTTTGTTATACCGATGAGGCCTTTGTTATACTCGATGAGGGGACTTTGTTCTACTCGATCAGGGGACTTTGTTATACTCGATCAGGGGATTTTGTTATATTCGATGAGGGGACTTTGATATACTCGATCATGGGACTCTCTTATACTCGATCAGGGGCCTTTGTTATACTCGATCAGGGGACCTTGTTTTCCTCGACCAGGGGAGTTTGTTATACTCGATCAGGGGACTTTGTTATACTCGATCAGGTGACTTTGTTATACTCGGTGAGGGGTTTTTGTTATACTCGATCAGGGGAGTTTGTTTAACCTCGATCAGGGCCTTTGTTATACTCGATCAGGGGACTTTGTTATACTCGATCATAGGACTTTCTGTTATACTCGATGAGGGGCCTTTGTTATACTCGATGGGGACTTTTGTTCTACTAGAATCGAGGGACTTTGTTATACTCGATCAGGGGACTTTGTTATACTCGATCATGGGACTTTGTTATACTCGATGGGGGCCTTTGTTATACTCGATGAGGGGACTTTGTTTTACTCGATCAGGGGACTTTGTTATACTCGATCAGGATGACTTTGTTATATTCGATGAGGGGACTTTGTTATACTCGATCATGGAACTTTGTTATACTGTGACGGGGTTTTGTTTGTTGGTGGTTTTTGGGTTTGTTTCGATCAGGGGATTTGTTATATTTGATGATGGGACGGTAATACTCGATCATGGGCTTTGTTATACTGTTTAGGTTTCTTTGTTATATTTCGATGAGGGGATTTGTTTACTCGATCAGGGACTTGTTTTTGTGGGTTTGTTATATTGGATCAGGTGATTTTGTTATACTCGATCAGGGAGTTTGTTATACTCGATCAGGGACTTTTGTTATACTCTGATCGAGGGACTTTGTTATACTAAGTGATGGGACTTTGTTATACGGATCAGGGGACTTTGTTGAGCTCGATCAGGGACTTTGTTATTTTCGATTAGGGGACTTTGTTATACTCGATGATGGGACTTTGTTATATTTTGATGAGGGCCTTGTTATACTCGGGATGAGGGGATTTTGTTATACTCGATCAGGTACTTGTTATTCGATTAGAGGACTTTTGTTATATTCGTTGATGAGAATTTGTTATACTTGATCATGGTCTTTGTTATATTCGATGAGGGCTTTTTTATACTGATGAGGGATTTTGTTATTCTTGATCAGGGGAGTTTGTTATATTCGATCAGGGCTTTGTTATACCGATGGGGAATTTTGTTATACTTGATCATGGGACTTTGTTATACTCGATGAGGGGCCTTTGTTATATTCGGATCGGGATTTTTGTTTTTATTTCGACCAGGGAGTTTGTTATACTCGATCAGGGCTTTTTTATATCTGATCAGGGCTTTCTTATATCGATAGGGATTTTTGTTATACTCGATCTGGGGACTTTGTTATACCGATGAGGGACTTTGTTGTATTCGATGAGGGCTTTGTTGTCTGATATGGTCTTTTGTTATACTCGGATCAGGTTTTGTTATATTCGATGAGGGGCTTTGTTATACTCGATCATGGGACTTTTTTATTTCGATCAGGGGGATTGTTATACCTGATCAGGGAATTTGGTTTTCCTGACCAGGGAGTTTGTTATACTCGATTAGGGACTTTTGTTATACTGGATCAGGGGATTTTGTTATATTCGGTGAGGGCTTTGTTATAGCTCGATCATGGGACTTGTTATACTCGATCAGGGGTTTTTGTTATACTTGATGAGGGCCTTTGTTATGACTCGAATCAGGGTCTTTGTTATACTTGATCAGTGGCTCTTTGGTTATACTTGATGAGGGCTTGTTATATTCGATGAGGGGACTTTGTTATTCTGATCATGGAATTTTGTTATATTCGATCAGGGGCTTTGTTATTTTTGATCAGGGCTTTGTTTTATTTCGATCAGGGGCTTTGTTATACTCGTCTGTGTGACTTTTTATATTCGATGAGGGGCTTTTTGTTATACTTGATCATGGGTTTGTTATACTCGATCAGGGACTTGTTATACTTGATCAGGGAATTTGTTTTCCGATCAGGGAGTTTGTTATATTCGATGAGGGGACTTTGTTATACTTGATCAGGGACTTTGTATTCTCGGTGGTGGGTTTGTTTTACTCGATCAGGAGTTTATACCTGATCGGGGACTTTGGTTATATTTCGATGAGGGACTTTGGTTATACTGGATCATGGACCTTTGTTATACTCGGATGAGGGCCTTTGTTATACTCGATGAGGGGACTTTGTTTTACTCGATCAGGGGACTTTGTTATACTTGATCAGGGTGACTTGTTATATTCGGATGAGGGGACTTTTTTTATACTCGACTGGGACTTTTGTTATACTCGATCAGGGACTTGTTGTACTCGATTAGAGTCTGTTATAACGATCAGGGGACTTGTTATACTGATCAGGGACTTTGTTGGTACCGATCGTGGACTTTTCTTATACTTGGTTAGGGAATTTTGTTGTACCTGGATCAGGGACTTGGTTATACTCGATCGGGGAACTTTGTTATATTCGATGAGTGTCTTGTTATACTCTGATCAGGGGACTTTGTTATACTCGATCGTAATTTTTACACTCGATTAGGCAGTCTGTTATACTTTTGGACCAGGGAATTGTTATACTCGATCAGGGACTTGTCATACTCGGATCAGGTGCCTTTGTTATACTCGATCAGGGACTTTTGTTGGACTCGATCAGGGGACTTTGTTATATCGATAAGGGATCTTGTTATACCTGATCATGGACTTTGTTATTCTCGGATTAGTGCCTGTTTATACTCGATTAGTGGACTTTTTTATACTCTGGATGAGTGGCCTTTGTTATACTCGATGAGGGACTTGTTATACTCGATAATTGACTTGTTATACTCTTTTTAGGGCTTGTTATACTCGATCAGGGACTTTGTTATATTCTGGATGAGGACTTGTTATTCCGATTATGGGATTTTGTTGTACTGATGAGGGACTTTGTTTTACTCTGATCAGGGGCCTATATACCGATCAGGGGCTTTGTTATGTTCGATGAGGGCTTTGTTATTCTCGGATTAGAGGACTTTTTATACTCGATGAGGGACTTTTTTATACTTGTTCGGGACTTGTTATATTCGGTGAGGGTTTCTTGTTATACTCGATCGTGCTTTATATTTGTTATATCGATCAGGGTTTTGTTATACTCGATCAGGGACTTTGTTATACTCGATGATGGGCCTTTGTTATACTCTGTTCAGGGGCCTTTGTTATATTTCGATCAGGGACTTTGTTATACTTCGATCAGGGACTTTGTTAGTACTCGATCAGGGCTTTATTAAACTCGGGATTGGGGCCTTTGTTATACCTTTCAATCAGGGGACTTTGTTGTGGTCTGATCAGGGACTTCATGGAATTTCGGATCAGGGACTTTGTTATATCTTTGAGGGACTTGTTATACCGATCATGGATTTTGTTATACTCTGGATGAGGCCTTGTTTTGTGAGGGGACTTGTTATACCTGATCAGGTGACTTTGTTATACTCGATCAGGGATTCTTGTTATATTGGTGAGTTGACTTTGTTATACTCGATCATGGGACTTTGTTATACTTGATGAGGGGCCTTTTGTTATACTCTCTGATGAGGGGGATTTTGTTCTTACTTGGGATCAGGGACTTTGTTATACTCGATCGGGGAATTTTGTTATATCTTGATGAGGGGCCTTTGTTATACTCGATCAGGGACTTTTGTTTTCTCGACCAGGGAGTTTTTATAATTTGATCAGGGACTTTGTTATACTCGATCAGGGGACTTTGTTATACTCGGTGAGGGACTTTTGCGGTTACTCGATTAG
>NW_024733576.1:0-11537 GCF_018991925.1 Homarus americanus | reverse complement strand
TATTAAACTACACACACATATATGTAATGATAGTTTAAGTATATAACATAAGACAGGAAAGAATTATATAAACTGAAGTACAGCAATGAACAACTGAATGTAAATAAATTTTTCTCAAATAACCAATAAGACAATAATGAAAACTGATAATGTTTATGAAAAAATTGACAACAGAGAAATAATGAGAAAATATTCCTTCCATTAATAATGTCTATATACACAGTACTGTACTCATTATGTGATAGTGATAATTAACTCAATATAATTTAATTTTCCTGCTTTTTCCTCTAAGTTCAATTTCTGTGTAAGGTCTGCCCAAAATACAGTCAAGACCAGCTTACTTTTTCAACTTTGAGTCATTACATGCCTATATTGTGTAAGCACGTGACAGTTGAGAAGGAGTGTTCACATATTGCAGTGCTTGTACCAAATGTGAGGGCAGCCGCATAAAGCTTGTGTATGTGAGTTAATCCATTTCAGAAAGGATATGATATCTTGAAATTTTCACCAATGTTTTTGAGAACTGGTCAATAAAATTCTTCGATAAGTCACTTAGCAACATGACATTCACTTACCAGAAGAGACGACTCAGTGTCGACACCTATGAGTTTAGCCAATGGAACAAGATTTTCCGGAAGTAATAAACAAGTCTTGGATTCTGGCCAATGACTAGAAAAGACTGTAAGTAGTCTAATATTATGCTCACCAAACTCAGCATTGAGTTCACCAAGGCAGTTATCTAAAATATTGTAGTACAGTTGATGATGTAAATCAGCTTCACTATCAAAACCATGAACATTAGAATGTCTTACAGTTGTTTCAGTAACTGTTAAGTATTGGAGCAGTTTGTGTTTATACCAACAGACCCAAAGGCAGTCCTGGTGGATCAAGTTTCCAATCTAGATCATTGGAACAACTCATTGGTAGGGGTACCCGCTCTATGGCAGTTCCCAGGAATATAAAAACATTTTCACTCTCCAAATTTTTTTACAGCATATTGAGATAGAATATATTCAAAACTTATGAAATGACTTTGTTGATAAAAGTCTTGTTTCCATATAAATTAAGACCGTCAGTTATTTACAAATGTGATCATGAGCACACAGCCATGCATCAGCCAACACAGTCCCACCAATACTGGAGTCTCGAGTACAGCAGACAGTGTTTTAGAGAAGAAACAACAACATATACTTATAGAAAACCTCTACAAGTAGATGGTGCCTGTACTGTATTGATAGAGATAACACCAGAGAGAGAAAAAAGGAAGGTTTACATCTGTATTCCTTTACTTTGCTGGAGACAAACTGGGTCATGATAAAAAAGGAAGTGGCTACTTAACCAGGAGTTCCTGGCTGGTCACACTGGAGGTTATGTGAGAGGGTTATGCCTCCCAGTCATTGCTGACTTCTTAGAAGTGCCACACAGTCCTCAGCCTCCCTCACCTTCGGTGACTGGAGACAGGCTAAACAACTTAGCAACGTTTAATGTCATCGATGACGGCCCCGTTAAGGTGTGGGAAGCTATTTCCCACGCCAAAGTATAACATATGAACAAGAATGATATTAAAGAACTCATAGAAGAAGAAATAGACGCGCAGAGAGAAATTAAGAGACCCGACGGAAAATCCACCTCGGCTCTAGTTGGATTTTTCCACAAACTTCCAGAGACGGTCACACTGGGATGGGACATCGTCTGAGTGAGATCTTACGTGCCATGACAGACCAGATGCTTCAAGTGTCAGCGGTACAGTCACCCACCCAAAAAATGCAAGGCCCCAGAAGATGTGTGCTACAGATGTGTGTCTTCTGGACACCAGGCGGTCGAATGTCCAGGTGGTCGGAGGTCTAAGTCGGGGAGGAGCTGTAATCTATATGATGAAGAAAAAGACCCCACCACTAACACCAATGGTAGGAGACTTATCTCACTTTTCAGTGCAAATGAAGATGTTAGGTTATGATCAACCTAATGGAAATGTAACTGAGAAAGGAATTAGAATTAACAAGTGGGCATCCATTCTACAAACAGAATTAGTTGCCATACTTTCAGCCATTAAATTTATTTAAATCACCATCACCGACAGTCTCGTCATCACTGACTCTCTATCCTGCTTGCTCTTAACTTAAGTTGTCACGCATTTGTCTGTGAAGCCAGACACAAATGTGGACCTTGTTGATGGAGGTGTCAAGATCAAACTGTTGTTGATCCCTTCTCACACAGGCCTCAAAGAACATGACAGAGTTGATGCCCTCGCCAAACTCGCGTCTAACAAAGACACTGTTAAACACAATTTGGGCCTGTCAAAAAGAACCCTTAAAACTGTTACTAGGCAAGAACAGATTGATGAATTTGATGCAAGCAGACAAGTGCAAACAGGCATTAGTCAATACAGTGTTTACCATGATGAGAAGTATCAAGTGAAACATGTATATGGAGCAAGGAACTAGATCACTAGATTACAAGATAATGTAACTGCTAAAGTAAGATAAGGATATAAATACCTCTGGCAGTATATCCCTCAAGCAGATGTGAAAAAAAACTAAATGCAAAGTGTGTGATCAAACAAATGACCACAAACTGGAATACCACGTCCTTGACTGTGTGAAGACAGAACCTTTTACGGACAGGTCCAAATACACTGTGTGTGAAATGAACAACACTTTATCTCTAAATGGCAAGATAGCCGATATATTAAGACTGCATCCACTTTTTTGAACTCAGTTGCTATATCATTTCCCATCTATAGAACCAAACACACAATATGCTTGAATACTTCTCATGCAAATGCAAATAACAAAGTGTGTGGCCAGGCATATTGCCTCACACTGTTGTACTCAGGCAGTTGTGAATAAGTTACCCTCGATGTACAAAAATAAAACAAACAATGTATTTGAAATACTCTGTAACATTCAATGTCATAATGTCCTGACCACTGGGGTTAGTTATCCAGACCCCTTGTGACCTCAACTCTGTAATTCTTTTGTGCTACTGCTCACAGGATAAGTATGGGGTGCACAATAATCTGGTCACTGTAAGTGGCAAAATTAATTAAATTTTAACCATCCGCTACATTTGGTTAACAGTAGTGCATACTATTGGAAAGCAAGCAGTGGTCACGTCACCCGGCCACTGTGTCAGCAATTATAGCTAACCACAAAAAGTTGGTGGATGTACTTGATACATGTGAGGAAAATGAGTGTGATGCAGCAGTGTGGCAACTGGATTATTGAAACAGATAAAATGCAGAAAAATTCATGTTTACTGCATACCGTGTGAAGGAATTTCTGCCGACACTTGGACCAGCAGATCAGCTTTTACAATCACATGACTGACTTCATGACAAGAATTCACCTTATTGAATCTCTTGTCAGTAGTGTTAAAGACATCTGGAACAACACTGGCAATGAGAATATCTCATCAAAACTTGATCATCACGACCTTACAGAATACCATCAGGAAAAGCAAAAGCATAACACAAACTGCCCCAATACTTAACAGACTAAAACAACTGTAAGACATTCTAATGTTCATGGTTTTGATAGTGAAGCTGATTTACATCATCAACTGTACTACAATATTTTAGATAACTGCCTTGGTGAACTCAATGCTGAGTTTGGTGAGCATAATATTAGACTACTTACAGTCATTTCTAGTCGTTGGCCAGAATCCAAGACTTGTTTATTACTTCCGGAAAATCTTGTCCCACTGGCTAAACTCATAGGTGTCGACACTGAGTCGTCTCTTCTGGTAAGTGAATGTCATGTTGCTAAATGACTTATTGAAGAATTTTATTGCCCAGTTCTCAAAAACATTGGTGAAAATTTCAAGATATCATATCCTTTCTGAAATGGATTAACTCGCATACACAAGCTTTATGCGGCTGCCCTCACATTTGGTACAAGCACTACAATATGTGAACACTCCTTCTCAACTGTCACATGCTTACACAATATAGGCATTCAATGACTCAAAGTAGAAAAAGTAAGCTGGTCTTGACTGTATTTTGGGCAGACCTTACACAGAAATTGAACTTGGAGGAAAAAGCAGGAAAATTAAATTATATTGAGTTAATTATCACTATCACATAATGAGTACAGTACTGTGTATATAGAAGTTATTAATGGAAGGAATATTTTCTCATTATTTCTCTGTTGTCAATTTTTTCATAAACATTATCAGTTTTCATTATTGTCTTGTTGGTTATTTGAGAAAAATTAATTTACATTCAGTTGTTCATTGCTGTACTTCAGTTTATATAATTCTTTCCTGTAAATGTTATATACTTAAACTATCATTACATATATGTGTGTGTAGTTTAATAATTTATGAATTTATATACAGTATACATAAAATGTTGTGAGCTGACTCATTAGTTGTCATAAATAAAGTTAGTGTTCTGTTGTATAATTGGTTTTATATGCAAATGGTTTCATTATAGAAATTACAACTAATAATGTCATACGGTATATGGCAGAGTCGTTAATAAATAATCTTGGCCCTCTTGGTCGTTGAAGAGGCCCCGCCGACTCGGCTATAAATCTGACAATGGGTCTTGCAGATAATTTACGATTTGATAAACAGCAACGCCAACACGAAGTCATAACTACGGAGGGAAAATAAAATATAAGAACATAAGTTTCACTCATTAACCAATACTACTCAAAAGAACTTGGGAATACATTTAAACTCATATTATGGGATTTGATTCCAACAATATAATTCTCACAATTTATAATGTGCATAGAATAGGTTTAAGATCCTACTTAACCAAACGAAAAAATAAATAAGGGATTTGTGGAGATAATAGACTCATGAATCTGGATAGTAAAGCCTAAAAGAAAAAGTCAATCAATTCTATATTTATGGTAATAAAACCCCCAATGTGAGGCTCTGTCATTTATTGACAAGTTAAGTACAGTATTACCGGAGTCAGTGTTTATTGGTTTAAGAGCGGACAACAACACAGGCTGCCACGTCATATTTTGGGGCAGATTGTTTACAGTAAATAGTTAATTTCTGTGCATACAAAGCACGTAGAGACATTATTTCAGTGTCACGCTATCAGTTCTTCACTGCGTTTTACCCCATAATTGCCCTCATCCTTCATGACCTGTCAACTACAAGTGATTTATGTTCGTATTTACAGAAGAGCGAAAAAAATACTGGTACTTATAACTAAATTAAGAAGTTGTGTCAAATTTATTAGTTAATATGATATTATGTCATTTGTTGCCACCCAAAGAATTTTGATAATTTTATGGTTGCAATCAGTAGTTTTGATCATTCTAAAACACTTTTATTATATGGCATTTCTGTCACAAATTAAGTACTGTATAAGTGAGATATTTTAGTTGCTGGTTTGTTAACCAACCAGATCTTGGTATAGTGCATGGGTTAGGTTAAGTTGGAGTAGGTTAGGTTAGGTTTTCCTAAATTAATTATATACTCTATATCTAATACATACAGTGCACATATATACTAAATACAAATTAATTACATACACTGTACACTCTTGTCCTATATGTTCGTAGGAAATGTCAAATTTTCCCCTAAAATCAAAACTTTTTAATTTATAAATTTGTACCAAAAAATTTCAAACAATAGAATCAAATCTATATAACATTTTACATCCATCAAGCATAATTTCAACTTCCAAATGCTTGGTGGTAACAAGTGAAATTTGACCATTAATACTACATCATCCACAGAACAACTGTGGATAATATAAACACAGTACTGTGGTACTAAGGGACTCCACCACCCTACCCAGTACAAGTTATGAAGGTGTTATTTGACTGTGCTGGCTGGCCAAATATCCAAAGGGTATTTGACCGTTAGCTGCGGAGATTGTCTATGATTTTAATGGGATTGTGGACAGGATGGCTGTGGGCATTATTACACTGCTTAATCATTATCTCCCTTGTGATACTCCAAGATGTCCCACTTCTCTTATGGACATATAATTGGGTTAGGTTAGATAAACATTTTTTAGTCTATACCTAAACTGTTAAACGTTGAGCTGTTGGTTAATTTAATCATGTTCTATCTTCCTTTACGTGTTCCTATCTCTACTGTGTTACAATAGTTTAAAATAATATGTAGTATATTCTGGGGCCACAACAACCTTAGAGATATTATATTATATTTATAATTTGTTAGTCAAATTGATACAGTAAAACCATTGGTAAATAATAATTATTGACATACAATAATATGATATATAAGTGAGGGTAAAATAGTGCTATAAGCCGTGCCTACACAGCAAGTCTCTCACAACTATTATAAGGCTCTCTCTCACCCCTGCACACTTATCATTCACACTAAACCCAAATGAGTCCTCACAACACAATATTACACCAACACAAACCAATTTTCTTCACAATATTTTTCTCCGCTTTGTTTACATGGAGGAGGCCATGACACACGGCTCCCTCTCACCCTCTATAAAAGGAACAACTTTTACATTACATTTAGTTTTAAATGATCCAACAATTATAACAATATTCTATCATATTATTAATTATCTTAAATTGTGTAAATTTTGTCACTGTGTGTACTTTGGCAATAATGCCTTGATAACTTTATATAAGGCCTCCCTCCAGCAGGGACCATTACCACACACTTTGACATTTGTTTCTTCCATCTATCTTGTGTTATTTCCTTGTGGTTTGATGAGAGGAACAAGAAGAATAAAAAGGATTGTGTTTTGATGAGAGGAAGAAGGAGAATAAAAAGGATTGTGCTTTAATAAGAGGAAGGTTTTAGGGGTAACTATTATATTTGATCACAGAAAACGTTCCTGGGGTAACTATTATATTTGATCAGTGAACTGCATCTTGCAAGTTGTACACAGGTTTGGTATTGTCCCCCTAAACTCATTAGCTCTGAGGGTGCAGTACCAGGCCGGTCTCAGTCAAGCCAAGTTATTCTATTTCATGTTTTCTTGGGCCTTTATATGTTAGGGGAGTCCCTCCATGACCCTTGTGTCAATAGAAGGATGATCCCCATCTTTTTTGTTTCTAGTTTTAATTGTGGGTTTTTCAGATCTTTCTATAGAATTTGTTTTATTTTTGGTAATATTGGATATTTTTGTTATTTCACCTTTATTTCTGTATATATTTTTATTTTGCTTCATTTATTTACTTTTAATTAATATTTACTAATTACCAGTTAAAATAAATAAAAATTTACCAATTGTTCACTCAATTATTTAAATAAATTGTATAAGCATTTAATATTTAAGAGAGTCACTTTGGTAAGGGAAACTATGTCATGTCCTGTAAGTTTATTTTACTCTCTCCTCTTGGTCACAGATCGTCTTGTTACTTCACACTCTAGTGCCTCTTGAGTTATTCTAAAGGTATAAACTATATTTACTGTGTTATTACCGTACATATGGTGGTCCTCAGTCCACATTCCTGCCACTAGGGTCCAGGTACAGGGTGTATTAATATACCTTCTCAGTGGAAACTTTTCTTTTTTTACACACACTGTACTGTACGTCGCCGCTCTTCAGTGACTACATCACAACACATTCACGTAAATAGTTCTCAGTTAAATCAGTCGTTGTAAACAAGGAAATAAATAACTTTCTCCTATTATAACTGACTTTTAACTCACCCTGTTAAAGATACATTTATTAACATGTTGTAACATTAATGAGAGACGTCTGTACTGTACTGTACATCATTTGTACCATTAATGAGAGACATCTGTACTGTACTATACATCAGTTGTAACATTAATGAGAGACATCTGTACTGTACCATACTGTACTGTACATCAGTTGTAACATTAATAAGACATCTGTACTGTACTGTACTGTACATCAGTTGTAGCATTAATGAGAGACATCTGTACTGTACTATACATCAGTTGTAACATTAATGAGAGACATCTGTACTGTACCATACTGTACTGTACATCAGTTGTAACATTAATAAGGGACATCTGTACTGTACTGTACTGTACATCAGTTGTAGCATTAATGAGAGACATCTGTACTGTACTGTACATCAGTTGTAACATTACTAAGGGACATCTGTACTGTACTGTACTGTACATCAGTTGTAACATTAATAAGGGACATCTGTACTGTACTGTACTGTACTGTACATCAGTTGTAACATTAATAAGGGACATCTGTACTGTACTGTACTGTACATCATTTGTACCATTAATGAGAGACATCTGTACTGTACATCAGTTGTAGCATTTCTGAGGGACATCTGTACTGTACTGTTCTGTACTGTGCTATACTGTACTGTACATCAGTTGTAGCATTTCTGAGGGACATCTGTACTGTACTGTTCTGTACTGTGCTATACTGTACTGTACATCAGTTGTAGCATTTCTGAGGGACATCTGTACTGTACTGTTCTGTACTGTGCATACAATGAGAGACATCTGTACTGTACTGTACTGTACATCATTTGTACCATTAATGAGGGACATCTGTACTGTACTGTACTGAACTGTACTGTACATCAGTTGTAACATCAATGAGAGACATCTGTACTGTGCCATACTGTACATCAGTTGTAACATTAATAAGGGACATCTGTACTGTACTGTACTGTACATCATTTGTACCATTAATGAGGGACATCTGTACTGTACTGTACTGAACTGTACTGTACATCAGTTGTAACATCAATGAGAGACATCTGTACTGTGCCATACTGTACATCAGTTGTAACATTAATAAGGGACATCTGTACTGTGCTATACTGTACTGTACATCAGTTGTAGCATTTCTGAGGGACATCTGTACTGTACTGTTCTGTACTGTGCTATACTGTACTGTACATCATTTGTACCATTAATGAGAGACATCTGTACAGTACTGTACTGTGCTATACTGTACTGTACATCATTTGTACAATTAATGAGAGACATCTGTACTGTACATCAGTTGTAGTATTAATGAGAGACATCTGTATTAAATTGTTCTTGTACTGTGTTATACTGTACTGCACATCATTTGTACCATTTAATGAGACATCTGTACTGTACTGGTACTGTAAAGTTATACCAGTACTGTACATCATTTGTACCATTAATGAGGATATTCTACTGTAATTGTACTGTGCTATACTGTACTGTACATCATTTGTACCATTAATGAGAGACATCTGTACTGTACTGTACTGTGCTATACTGTACTGTACATCATTTGTACCATTAATGAGAGACATCTGTACTGTACTGTACTGTGCTATACTGTACTGTACATCATTTGTACCATTAATGAGAGACATCTGTACTGTACTGTACTGTGCTATACTGTACTGTACATCATTTGTACCATTAATGAGAGACATCTGTACTGTACATCAGTTGTAGTATTAATGAGAGACATCTGTATTGTACATCAGTTGTAGTATTAGTGATGGACATCTATACTGTACATCAGTTGTAGCATTAATGAGAGACATCTGTACTGTACATCAGTTGTAGTATTAGTGATGGACATCTATACTGTACTGTACATCAGTTGTAGCATTAATGAGAGACATCTGTACTGTACATCAGTTGTAGTATTAATGATGGACATCTGTACTGTACTGTACATCAGTTGTAGCATTAATGAGAGACATCTGTACTGTACATCAGTTGTAGTATTAATGATAGACATCTGTACTGTACTGTACTGTACATCAGATGTACCATTAATAATGGCGTTACAGCTCCATTTATTTCTATAAATTTAAGGGTAAAGTCTACATATCTCCCTTAATATTGATCTAATTGATCTGAAATTAATTATGAGCAAAGAAACCTTAGCTTAAAGTGCCACTTTGTTCAATGTTCTCATGAATGCAGCAGATGAGAGCTAACAGGCATTAGTCGATCCATAGTTTACCATGATGAGGTGTATCAAGTGAAACAAGTATATGGAGCAAGTAACAACATCACTACATTATAAGATGTTGTAACTGATAGACTAAGGTTAGGATATAAGTACCTCTGGCAGTGTGTTCCTCAAGCAGATGTGAACAAGACCAAATGTAAAGTGTGGCCAGACATATGGCCACACACTCTGGCAGTATGTCCCTCAGGCAGATGTGAACAAGACCAAATGTAAAGTGTGTGGCCAGACATATGGCCACACACTCTGGCAGTATGTCCCTCAGGCAGATGTGAACAAGACTAAATGTAAAGTGTGTGGCCAGACATATGGCCACGCTTGCTCAAAACTAAATCCTTAACTGTGTGAAGATAGAACACAGATATTAACTAGGGTGCAGTACAGAACAGTACGGTATAATATGGATCCAGAACAGTACAGAACACTATAATATGGATCAGTACAGAACAGTACAGTATAATATGGATCAGAACAGTACAGAACACTATAATATGGATCAGTACAGAACAGTACAGTATAATATGGATCAGAACAGTACAGAACACTATAATATGCATCAGTACAGAACAGAACAGTATAATATGGATCAGTACAGTACAGAACACTATAATATGCATCAGTACAGAACAGTACAGTACAGTTGTCCCTCATTAATGCTCCAACTGACATACAGTACAGTACAGTACTGTATAATATAGATCAGTACAGTACAGGGTTAAAGCTTCACATATAACAAAGACAATGTTGAATCTTGGTCAAACAAACACTAAAACAGTCACCAGGAAAGTGATCTGGACAATAAATACTGACTCCAGTTCACTGTATACACAATGTAATAAACTAGTGACCCAAATTTATATAAAATACTCGTCTCTATGAGTTATTGGCAGTCACCTTCAACCCTTGCCATCATGTTGTTTAATAATTTTATATCTAGAATCATTTCCAGCAATAATTACAGTCATAAAACAGTAAATTATCATAAATATTACCTTGGCTCCTCCCCGGGCGTCGTCCAGACCAATCAAACATTTTGATCTCAACTCAAAATATAAACCAGCCATGGAATCTTCTGCTCATTAAATTCCATAAATACAAAACCTATTATTTTAATGCTTCTTTACTCATAATGAATTTTAGGGCAATTACAGCAATATTAATTTATTACAACCACATACAGTATCTGAAGACCAGCCATTACTGTACACATGTTCTACAATATTGGGGTTGTAATAAAATATTCAGCAATAGTTTAAATACTTATATCATTCTGTAAGATATTAATGTTTGTGGCACATCATGGCCAAACATAAAGTGTATACAGGCAGTCCCCGAGTTACGACCGTCCGACTTACCATCACCCGCACTAATGAACGGGATCCCAATACATTCACCACAAAAACTTGTAATTAAAATCCCGTTTTTTTCATTATTTTCATCATTATATTTTGTTTAACATCACTTTATTTACATTATTTTTTATGCATGGGATATTATTGTTGTTTTGTATGGGCTTTAACCTAGCCTAAACTATGGGCCCATGAACTTATCCCTGTTGTAAGTTGGGGACAGCCTGTATTAACATAAATCTATATATTCAGGTGCACAAAATTAATGACATTCTTGTAGCAATCATTTTTTAAAACACCATTGTTAGAAAAACACATGC
>NW_024733575.1:0-5842 GCF_018991925.1 Homarus americanus | reverse complement strand
CCCCGGTCACAATTTTAAGATAGTGGGTTCAAATGCTAGTGGGGTGAGGTGTTGATTATATGTAGAAGTCAGCGTGCTTTATTGTGCTAATGAAATATCTATGGATCCTCGTGTTTCCAAGCCGGATTTGGAAAATGTTGCTCTTATCACCTAAGTGGCACGGGTGGTCCCAATGATAGGTTCACGGCGCCATAAGCTCGTTGAACAGGCTTTGTGTGAAATATAGTAGAGTCTAGGACTGCTTATAGTGTCCTCGTGGCCCATAGGTAGCATTCCTCGGTCACAATTATAAGATCGTGGCTTCAAATCCTGGTGGGGTGAGGCGTTGATTATATGTAGAAGTCCACGTGCTTTATTGGGCTAATGAAATATATATGGATCCTCGTGTTTCCAAGCCGGATTTGGTAAACCTTGCTCTGATCACCGAAGCGGTACGGTGGTCCCCATTAGAGGTTCATGGCGCCATAAGGTCGTTGAACAGGCTTTGTGTGAAATATAGTAGAGTCTAGGACTGCTTATAGTGTCCTGGTGGCCCATAGGTAGCGTTCCTCGGTCACAATTATAAGATCGTGGGTTCGAATCCTGGTGGAGTGAGGTGTTGATTATATGTAGAAGTCCGCTTGCTCTATTGGGCTTATGAAATATATATGGATCCTTGTGTTTCGAAGCCGGATTTAGTAAAACGTTGCTCTGATCACCTAAGCAGCACGGGTGGTCCCCATTAGAGGTTCACGGCGCCATAAGGTCGTTGAACAGGCTTTGTGTGAAATATAGTAGAGTCTACGAATGCTTTTATTGTCCTGTTGGCCCAGAGGTAGCGTTCCCCGGTCACAATTATACGATCGTCTCTTCAAATCCTGGTGGGGTGAGGCGTTGATTATATGTAGAAGTCGGCGTGCTTTATTGGCTAATGAAATATATATGGATCCTCGTGTTTCAAAACCGCATTTGGTAAAGCGTTGCTCTGATCACCTAAGCGGCACGGGTGGTCCCCTATAGTGGTTCACAGCGCCATAAGTCTTTTGTAACAGGCTTTGTGTGAAATATAGCACAGTCTAGGACTGCTTTAATTATCCTGGTGGCCCAGAGGTAGCGTTCCCCAGTCACAATTATAAGATCGTGGGTTTAAATCCTGGTGGGGTGAGGTGTTGATTATATGTAGAAGTCCGCGTGCTTTATTGGGCTAATGAAATATATATGGATCCTCGTGTTTCGAAGCCGCATTTGGTAAAACGTTGCTCTGATCACCAAAGTGGCACAGGTGGTCCCAATGAGAGATTCACGGCGCCACAAGCTCGTTGAACAGGCTTTGTGTGAAATATAGCAGAGTCTAGGACTGCTTTTATTGTCCTGGTGGCCCAGAGGTAGCGTTACCCGGTCACAATTATAAGATCGTGGCTTCAAATCCTTGTCGGGTGAGGCGTTGATTATCTGTAGAAGTCCGCCTGCTTTATTGGGCTAATTAAATATATATGGATCCTCGTGTTTCCAGCCGGATTTGGTAAAACGTTGCTCTGATCACCTGGTACGGTGGTCCCCATTAGAGGTTCATGGCGCCATAAGGTCGTTGAACAGGCTTTGTGTGAAATATAGTAGAATCTAGGACTGCTTTTATTGTCCTGGTTGCCCAGAGGTAGCGTTCCCCGGTCACAATTATAAGATAGTGGTTTAAATCCTGGTGGGGTGAGGTGTTGATTATATGTAGAAGTCCGCGTGCTTTATTGTGCTAATGAAATATCTATGGATCCTCGTGTTTCCAAGCCGGATATTGGTAAAACGTTGCTCTTATCAACGGAGCGCACGGGTGGTCCTAATGATAGGTTCACGGCGCCATAAGCTCGTTGAACAGGTTTTCATAGTGAAATATAACAGAGTCTAGATCAAGTTGCGTCCTCGCGGGTCTATAGGTAGCATTCCTCGGTCACATAAGATCGTGGCTTCAACCTGGTGGGGTGAGGTTGATTATATGTAGAAGTCCCGCTGCTTTATTGGGCTAATGAAATAAGGCGGATCCTCGTGGTTTCAAGCCGGACGGTAAACCTGCTCTGATCACCTGTTGCACGGTGGTCCCCATTAGAGTGTCTGCAGCGGCGCCATAAGGTCGTTGAACAGGCTTTTGTGTGAAATATAGTAGAGTCTAGGACTGTTTATAGTGTCCTGGTGGCCCATAGGTAGCGTTCCTCGGTCACAATTATAAGATCGTGGGTTCGAATCCTAGTGGAGTGAGGTGTTGATTATATGTAGAACTCCGCGTGCTCTATTGGGATAATGAAATATATATGGATCCTTGTGTTTCGAAGCCGCATTTTGTAAAACGTTGCTCTGATCACCTAAGCGGCACGGGTGGTCCCCTATAGTGGTTCACGGTGCCATAAGCTCGTTGAACAGGCTTTGTGTGAAATATAGTAGAGTCTACGAATGTTTTTATTGTCCCAGTTGGCCCAAAGGTAGCGCTCGTCACAATTATAAGATCGTGGCTTCAAATCCTGGTGGGTGAGGCGTTGATTATATGTAGAAGTCCGCTTGTTTTATTGGGCTAATGAAATATATATGGGTCCTCGTGAGCTTGAAACCGTGATTTGCAAAGCTGCTGTTTGCTGCACGTGGTGGTCCCCTTATAGTGGCTCACAGCCATCAGCTCGCTTAACAGGCTTTGTGTGAAATATAGTAGAGTCTAGGACTGCTTTTGTTGTCCTGGTGGCCCAGAGGTAGCATACCCCGGTCACAATTATAAGATTGTGGGTTTGAATCCTGGTGGGGTGAGGTGTTGATTATATGTAGAAGTCCGAGTGCTTTATTGGGCTAATGAAATATATATGGATCCTCGTGTTTCCAAGCCGGATCTGGTAAAACTTTGCTCTGATCACCTAAGCGGCACGGGTGTTCCCCATTAGAGGTTCACGGTGCCATAAGCCCGTTGAACAGGCTTTGTGTGAAATATAGCAGAGTCTAGGAATGCTTTTATTGTCCTGGTGGCCCAGAGGTAGCTTCCCCCGGTCACAATTATAAGATCGTGGCTTCAAATCCTGGTGGGGTGAGGCGTTGATTATATGTAGAAGTCTGCGTGCTTTATTGGGCTAATGAAATATATATGGATTCTCGGGTTTCGAAGCCGCATTTGGTTAACCGTTGCTCTGATCACCTAAGCGGCACGGCTGGTCCCCTATAGTGGTTCACAGCGCCATAAGCTCGTTGAACAGGCATTGTGTGAAATATAGTAGAGTCTAGGACTGCTTTTATTGTCCTATTGACCCAGAGGTAGCGTTCCCCGGTCACAATTATAAGATTGTGGGTTGAAATCCTGGTGGGGTGAGGTGTTGATTATATGGAGAAGTCCGCGTGCTTTATTGGGCTAATGAAATATATATGGATCCTCGTGTTTCGAAGCCGCATTTGGTAAAACGTTGTTATGATCACCTAAGCGGCACGGGTGGTCCCCATTAGATGTTCACGGTGCCATAAGCCCGTTGAACAAGCTTTGTGTGAAATATAGCAGAGTCTAGGACTGCTTTTATTGTCCTGATGGCCCAGAGGTAGCGTTCCCCGGTCACAATTAGAAGATCATGGGTTCGAATCCTGGTGGTGTGAGGTGTTGATTATATGTAGAAGCCGCGTGCTTTATTGGGGAATGAAATATATATGGATCCTCGTGTTTTGAAGCCGCATTTGGTAAAACGTTGCTCTGATCACCTAAGCAGCACGGGTGGTCCCCATTAGAGGTTCACGGCGCCATAAGGTCGTTGAACAGGCTTTGTGTGAAATATAGTAGAGTCTACGAATGCTTTTATTGTCCTCTTGGCCCAGAGGAAGCGTTCCCCGGTCACAATTATAAGATCGTGGCTTCAAATCCTGGTGGGGTGAGGCGCTGATTATATGTAGAAGTCCGCGTGCTTTTTTGGGCTAATGAAATATATATGGATCATCGTGTTTCGAAACCGCATTTGGTAAAACGTTGCTCTGATCAACTAAGCGGCATGGGTGGTCCCCATTAGAGGTTCACGGCGCCATAAGCTCGTTGAACAGGCTTTGTGTGAAATATAGCAGAGTCTAGGACTGCTTTTATTGTCCTAGTGGCCCAGAGGTAGTGTTCCCCGGTCACAATTATAAGATTGTGGGTTGAAATCCTGGTGGGGTGAG
Source organism: Homarus americanus (assembly GCF_018991925.1). Classification (NCBI taxonomy): domain Eukaryota; kingdom Metazoa; phylum Arthropoda; class Malacostraca; order Decapoda; family Nephropidae; genus Homarus; species Homarus americanus. Next base: position 1,705 of record NW_024733575.1, on the reverse strand, counting down.
GTGTTGATTATATGTAGAAGTCCGAGTGCTTTATTGGGCTAATGAAATATATATGGATCCTTGTGTTTCCAAGCCGAATTTGGTAAAACGTTGCTCTGATCACCTAAGCGGCACAGATGGTCCCCATTAGAGGTTCACAGCGCCATAAGCTCGTTGAACAGGCTTTTTGTAAAATATAGCAGAGTCTAGGACTGCTTTTATTGTCCTGGTGGCCCAGAGGTAGCGTTCCCCGGTCACAATTAGAAGATCGTGGGTTCGAATCCTGGTGGGGTGAGGTGTTGATTATATGTAGAAGTCCGCGTGTTTTATAGGGCAAATGAAATATATATGGATCCTCGTGTTTTGAAGCCGCATTTGGTAAAACGTTGCTCTGATCACCTAAGCGGCACGGGTGGTCCCCATTAGAGGTTCAGGGCGCCAAAAGCTCCTTGAACAGGCTTTGTGTGAAATATAGCACAGTCTAGGACTGCTTTAATTATCCTGGTGGCCCAGAGGTAGCGTTCCCCGGTCACAATTATAAGATCGTGGGTTTAAATCCTGGTGGGGTGAGGTGTTGATTATATGTAGAAGTCCGCGTGCTTTATTGGGCTAATGAAATATATATGGATCCCCGTGTTTCGAAGCGGCATTTGGTAAAACGTTGCTCTGATCACCTAAGTGGTACGGTGGTCCCCATAAGAGGTTCATGGCGCCATAAGGTCGTTGAACAGGCTTTGTGTGAAATATAGTAAAGTCTAGGACTGCTTATAGTGTCCTGGTGGCCCATAGGTAGCGTTCCTCGGTCACAATTATAAGATCGTGGGTTCGAATCCTGGTGGAGTGAGGTGTTGATTATATGTAGAAGTCCGCGTGCTCTATTGGGCTAATGAAATATATATGGATCCTCGTGTTTCCAAGCCGGATTTGGTAAAACGTTGCTCTGATCACATAAGCGGCACGGGTGGTCCCCATTAGAGGTTCACTGCGCCATAAGCTTGTTGAACAGGATTTGTGTGAAATATAGCAGAGTCTAGGACTGCTTTTAGTGTCCTGGTGGCCCAGAGGTAGCATACCCCGGTCACAATTATAAGATCGTGGATGTGAATCCTGGTAGGGTGAGGTGTTGATTATATGTAGAATCCGAGTGATTTATTGGGCTAATGAAATATATATGCATCCTCGTGTTTCCAAGCCGGATCTGGTAAAACTTTGCTCTGATCACCTAAGCGGCACGGGTGGTCCCCATTAGAGGTTCATGGCGCCATAAGGTCGTTGAACAGGCTTTGTGTGAAATTTAGTAGAATCTAGGACTGCTTTTATTGTCCTGGTTGCCCAGAGGTACCGTTCCCCGGTCACAATTTTAAGATAGTGGGTTCAAATGCTAGTGGGGTGAGGTGTTGATTATATGTAGAAGTCAGCGTGCTTTATTGTGCTAATGAAATATCTATGGATCCTCGTGTTTCCAAGCCGGATTTGGAAAATGTTGCTCTTATCACCTAAGTGGCACGGGTGGTCCCAATGATAGGTTCACGGCGCCATAAGCTCGTTGAACAGGCTTTTTAGTAACAGAGCTCAGGACCTGCTTATAGTGTCCTCGTATTCATGGGTAGCATTCCGTCGCAATTATAAAGCTATTTCAAATCCTGGTGGGGTGAGGCGTTGATTATGTAGAAGTCCGCGTGGCTTTATTGGGCTATGAAATATATATGGATCCTCGTGTTTCCAA
>NW_024733574.1:0-8419 GCF_018991925.1 Homarus americanus | reverse complement strand
AGAGGTGTACCTGGAAGTATCAGAGGTGTACCTGTGAGTGTCGGAGGTGTACCTGGGACTGTCAGAGATGTACCTGTGAGTGTCTGAGGTGTACCTGGGAGTGTCTGAGGTGTACCTGGGAGTGTTAGGGGAGAACCAGGGACTGTAAGAGGTGTACCTGGGAGTGTCAGAGGTGTACCTGGGAGTGTCGGAGGTGTACCTGGGAGTGTCGGAGGTGTACATGGGGGTGTCAGAGGTGTACCTGGGAGTGTCAGAGGTGTACCTGGGAGTGTCAGAGGTGTACCTGGGAGTGTCAGAGGTGTACCAGGGAGTGTCAGTGGAGTTCCTGGGAGTGTCAAAGGTGTACTTGGGAGTATCGGAGGTGTACCTGGCAATAACGGAGGTGTACCTGGGAGTGCAAGAGGTGTACCTGGGAGTGTCGGAGATGTAATTGGGAGTGTCAAAGGTATACCTGGGAGTGTCACAGGTGTACCTGGCACTGTTAGAGGTGTACCTGGGGGTGTCAGAGGTGTACCTGGAAGTGTCAGAGGTGTACCTGGGAGTGTCAGAGGTGTACCTGGGAGTGTCAGAGGTGTACTCCTGGGAGGTTGGAGGTGGGTACCAGGAATGTCAGTGAGTACCTGGGAGTGTCATGTAACTGGGAGTGCTCAGAGGTACCTGGAGAGCTCAGAGGTGTACCTGGGGAGTGTGAGTAGTGCACCTGGGAGGCGTGGAGGTGTACCTGGGAGGTCAGGAGGTGGCACTGTAGGAGTCAGGAGGTGTACCTGAAAAGTGTCAGAGGTAAATTGGGAGGCTGGGCGGTGTACCTGGGAGTGTCTGAGGTGTACCTGGGAGTGTCAGAGGTGTGCCTGGGAGTGTCAGAGGTGCACTTGGGAGTGTCACAGGTGCACCTGGGAGTGGCTGAGGTGTACCTGGGAGTGTCTGAGCTGTACCTGGGAGTGTCTGAGGTGTACCTGGCAGTGTCTGAGGTGTACCGGGCAGTGTCAGCAGTGTACCTGGGAGTGTCAGCGGTATACCTAGGAGTGTCAGAGGTGTACCTGGGAGTGTCAGAGGTGTACCTGGGAGTGTCAGAGGAGTACCTGGGAGCGTCAAAGGAGTACCTGGGAGTGTCAAAGGTGTACTTGGTAGTGTCAGTGGTGTACTTGGGAGTGTCAAAGTGTACTTGGTAGTGTCATTGGTGTGCCTGGGAGTGTCAGGGGTGAACCTGCAAGTGTCAGAGGTGTACCTGGGAGTGTCGGAGGTGTTCCTGAGAGCGTCAGAGGTGTACTTGGGAGTGTCAGAGGTGTACCTGGGAGGTCACATGTGTACCTGGGAGTGTCAGAGATGTACCTGGGAGTGTCTGAGGTGTACCTGGGAGTGTCTGAGGTGTACCTGGGAGTGTCAAGGGAGAACCAGGGAGTGTAAGAGGTGTACCTGGGAGTGTCAGAGGTGTACCTGGGAGTGTCGGAGGTGTACCTGGGAGTGTCGGAGGTGTACCTGGGAGTGTCAGAGGTGTACCTGGGAGTGTCAGAGGTGTACCTGGAAGTGTCAGCGGTGTACCTTGGAGTGCCAGAGGTGTACCAGGGAGTGTCACTGGAGTTCCTGGGAGTGTCAAAGGTGTACCTGGGAGTATCGGAGGTGTACCTGGGAATATCGGAGGTGTACTTGGGAGTGCAAGAGGTGTACCTGGGAGTGTCTGAGGTGCACCTCGGGAGTGTCAGAGTGTACCTGGGAGCAAGTCAGGGGTGTGCACGGGGAGTGTCAGGGTGTACCTGGCAGTGTCAGAGGTGTACCTGTGTTGGAGGTGTACCTGGGAGTGCCAGAGAGATGTACCCAGAGTGTCTGAGGTGTACCCGGGGAGTGTCTGAGTGTGTACCTGGAGTGTTAGGGGGAGAACCAGGGACTGTAAGAGGTGGCACCTGGGGAGTGTCAGGAGGTGTACCTGGGAGTGTCGGAGGTGTACCTGGGAGTGGCGGAGGTGCACCTGGGAGGTCAGGAGGGGCCTGGGAGTGTCAGAGGTGTACCTGGTGACTGTCAGAGGTGTACCTGGGAGGCAAGTCAGGTGTACCAGGGAGTGTCAGTGGAGTTCCTGGGAGTGTCAAAGGTGTAATTGGGAGTATCGGAGGTGTACTTGGGAATAACGGAGGTGTACCTGGGAGTGCAAGAGGTGTACCTGGGAGTGTCGGAGATGTACCTGGGAGTGTCACAGGTTAACCTGGGAGTGTCACAGGTGTACCTGGCAGTGTCAGAGGTGTACCTGGGCGTGTCAGAGGTGTACCTGGAAGTGTCAGAGGTGTACCTGGGAGTGTCAGAGGTGTACCTGGGAGTGTCAGAGGTGTACCTGGGAGTGTCAGAGGTGTACCTGGTGTTAGATGTTCTGGGTAATAAGTTCTATATACAGGAGAGAACACAAACACCTGTATAGTTTTGTAGGTTCGGTTTACTGGATTAGAGTATGTACACAGAGGTGGGTAGCACTGCTCCCTAGCTAAGGTCCTGGTCAACTACCATAGACGACGTATGGCAAGTGATACATTAGCAGCTTCCATACGTCGCCAGGCACATTAATTAAGCGTGTGGGATATGGTAATAACATTGCCACACGCTGCTAGCTAGGCTGAATAAATATAAATGGAGCACATACATAATATACATACATAATACATAATCCACATAATATACATACACCCTCCTCTCTATACGCTCATAGCAAAGTCTTGAGCGGACCTTTTCTTCTGGATCCGTTCTGAGCGTCGAGGGACTTCATCACTGGGAAGGGTATGGGACTCAACACTGGTGGCGGGGCCAGCAGAAGGCATTGTTACGGGGCGGAGAAAACGGCGGTTCCTCCACCACACACGACCACTGGGTAACCGCACCTGGTAGTCCCGTGACCTGCCGAGACCCATGACTACGCCTACTTTGTCCCAACGTAGGGAGGTCGGGTCCTGGACACGGACTTGGGTGCCGACACTCAACCTGGGGAGAGAACGGGCGTGGTCGTTGTAGCGGGCGACGACGTCCTGAACACGTTCGGCGGCTCGGCGATCACAATCCTCTGTCTTAGCCTGCCACTCCTTGGAGAAGGATTGAGGGTGAGCAGGGACACAAGAACGAAGGGGGCGCCCATACAAAACCTGGGCAGGGGAGCGTCCGGTGTAGTTAGGTGTGTTGCGGAGTTCAAGAAGACCCCGGTCGAAGGCCTCGCAGTCAATATTCCCAAAGGGGGCCACCTTAAGGATGAGGTGCTTCAAAGATTTGACAGCAGCCTCAGCGTGGCCGTTGGACTGCGGGTAATGGGGCGATGACAACACATGCCGGACTCCCCATCGGTCAAGGAACGCAGCAAAGTCCCGGCTTGTGAACTGAGGCCCTCCGTCGGTTCGCAGGCGTACAGGAACGCCCACGTCACGGAAGTAGTGGCGGAACTTGCTGATGGTGGCGGCAGACGTCGTGTCATTACCGCACTTGATGACAACCGGCCAACCAGAGAGACGGTCGACGATAACAAGGAAGGACTTTCCTGACACACAGAAAAAGTCGGCCGACACAGACTCAAAGGGGCGGGTGGGGTTGTCGTCACTCATGAAGGGTTCCTGCTGCTGGCTGGGTTGTAATACTTGGCAGGGCTCACACGCACGGACAACATTGGAGATGTCGGAGCTGATGCCGGGCCAGAACACAGTCTGTCGTGCACGTCGTTTGGTGGCCTCAGCTCCACGGTGGCTGTCGTGAAGGCGAGCCAAGGCGTGGGGACGTAATGCAGCAGGGACAACTACACGTGCTCCGTACAGAACAAGGTCTCCGTCGCAGTAAAGTTCATCGCGGAGTTTCCAATACGGGAGCAGGGTGTTGTGAAGATCGTAGCGGTTGCTAGGAAATCCATTCCTCACACACTCGACAAGTCGGACGTAGGAAGGGTCATCTCGGGCCGCTGTTCGAAGGTCCTCCATTGCCTTGTCGTCATCTGGTGACAGGTCCGAACGAAGGGATTGGACGGCATGGAGAGTGACCACAGTCCTGACGGAAAGAGCGAGGTCGGCGTCGAGCACATGGTCTTCTGGAGTAGGGCGGCTGACAGGAGAGCGGGATAAGGCATCAGGGATGCAGAGCTCCTTACCAGCACGCCACACTGCTGTGAAGATGTACGCCGAGAGCTTCTCTTTCAGACGCTGGAGGCGAGGGTTCTCAACGGCGTCTAGCGTGTAGTGGTTGAGGATCGGGACAAGCGGGCGATGGTCGGTCACTAGGTGAAAGTGTTGCAGGCCTATGAGGTAAAACCTGCACTTGGACATCGCCCAAACCACAGCCAACAGCTCCAACTCAATAGTGGCGTAGCGCGTCTCAGTGTCAGAGAGGAAACGCGAGCCACACTGGACGAGCCGGAACTGCCCTCCACCATGATCCTGCAGTAGGGCGTATCCCACGCCATACAAGCGTGAGGCATCTGTCTGCAGAACTGTCGGCAAGGCTGGGTCAAACGTGGCGAGGACAGGTGGACGAGACAGGGCCTGTTTCACTTGCTGGAAGGCCTTGTCGTGGTCGGGGGTCCACAGGAATGTCCTCTTGGGGCTCATCAGGGGGCGAAGTGGTTGAGCAGCTGCGGAGATGTCCGACGAAAACTCTGCTAACTGGTTGACGAGACCGATGAAGGACCTCAAGTCGGTCAGGTTAGCAGGGGTGGGAAAATCCGTGATGGCGCGGACCTTTTCCGGGTCAGCTGCGATACCATTCCCTGAGAGGGTGTACCCACAAAAGTCAACTGAAGAGCTGGCCAGAACAAACTTGTCGGCATTTAGGGTAATGCCGTGCTTCCGGCACCTGTTGAGTACCTCGTAGATACGGCAGAGGTGATCCATATAATCCTCGTCGTACACGAGTATGTCGTCGACCACTTTCACGCAGTTTGCCAGACCTTGTAGAGCCATGTCACCTCGAAGACAGAAAGCGTCTCCTGTAGCGGCGAATCCCATGGGGCCACGGCAATAACTGTAACGTCCATGCGGGTGATGAAAGTTGTGAGTGGTCGGTCTTCTTCGGCAAGCTCTATCTGCCAGTATCCACACAAGGCGTCCATCGTCGTGAAGAAGCGCGCCTTCGGGTTCACACTGCGTATAGCTGCAAAGGGCGTGGGAGAAGGGTGCGCAGGACGAGACACCTGGCTGTTGAGCTTGGAGAGGTCAGTGGTGATCCGAACACCACCTTTAGGTTTTGGGTTTTGCGACGACAACCATCGGGTGACACCATGGAGACGGTTCATCGCCGGTTGGTGCAATAATTTCTTGGGCGACCATGGAGTCCAGCTCGTTTTTGACCGCCTCGCGGAAGGCCAGGGGAACCAGTCGAGGGTGTAAATAGCGAAGGGCTTCGCGTCGTCCCCCAGGTGGATCCTCATGGGGGGACCTACCATCTTCTTGAGAGGCTTGGATTCCAGAGCGGACTTGGTCACCAGAACGTCGCTGAATTCCTTCAGGAAGTACTTCCGAGCATCCGAAGGAGAGGTGTCACTGGCAAGAGGTAGGGGTAGGGCGGCAGCAGGGTAGTTGCTGCTCCCTTCGTGCACCCTGTTGGCGTGTCTTACCTCAAGAATAGGTTTGGGGAAGTCCTGGGAGATGATGGCCAACTCTTGACAATGTCTGTAGGACAGCAAAGGAGTCGGGACACCGTTATGCACATCAATCCAGGCTTGACACGACCTGTTGCCAAAGGTGACTTGTGCTTGGAGTGAACCCAGGGCCGGGGTCATCTGTGAACCATCTGCCATAAAGCGGAGATCCTTGGGGGGCGGTCCTAGATCACTTGGAGAGAGCCCCAAACATTGCAAATGCTGGGGACCGATGACTGTAGCATCAGCGCCGGTGTCGGGCAACATCTGGAGACGGGATGACACACTGCGGTAGGTCACAATGACACTGATGTACTGGGGAACTTTGGTCCTGGGACGCTGGGGGGAGCACACATTCCTAATATGGCTCCAGCGTTGTCCAGGGTCGTCGTGCCTCTGATTGGGAGACTGTGGGCGGCCCTCTCTGGTAGAAGGGCGCTGAAGCTTCCGTTGACGCTGTTCCTTGGGTTTGTTGGAAGGGCAACACTTGTCATAGTGGCCCAGACGGCCGCACACATTGCACTGGACGCGTTTGGCTGGGCACCGTACTGTGAGTGACCAGTGGCCCTTACGGTCACAACTGTTGCAGGTAGACTGAGCAGCTGGACATGCCTGTGTTCCGTGCTGCTTACCACAGTTGTTGCAAAATGAACCGGGCGTGGACGTGGTGGGCGAAGGCGTAGGAGCAGACTTCTTGTCCTTCTTGTACCGGGAAACAGCGCGTACAGCTGTAGGGGGAGCTCGGATGGCAGAGGTGGCACACCTGGCAGCCTCATAGGAGCGACATATCGTCAACACATCCTGAAGAGAAGAGGAAGAGTCGAGGGAGGTGAGGCGTTGGACAAGTTCCTCGTCCTGTACCCGTGAGATGCCTCAAGCTGGCTGGGTCTCCTCACTACCAGTGAGTGGCTAAGCATATATCTACCTCTTCCAAGGCTCTCCAAGACGTACATAAAAAGCGTCAAAGACTCACCCTCCCATCTGTCACTGCATTTCATGCAATTCCCTCCTGTACCAGAGCTTCATTCTCTGTCCTTTGATGTACCATTACCGACGTCCATTTCCTCTGTGTGAAAAGGGTTAGGGTACCTAGCATATGTTCTAAAGCCGCTGAACTTCCAAGGACAGCAGGCACATACACCAGCTGGATGAGTTGTTTAAGGCTGCCAACAGCTCTGGAGATCCACCATTGCAGCATAATCAGCCCACCGCCGCCGCCATTCGCGAAAAGTCTGGAAATTTACATCAGGCTCCAAGATGGGCGGTGTTTGAGCTGCTGCTTTAGGTGGGGCTGGGGGGCGTGAAGGAAGCATGGATGAGGTATCTGAACCGTTCAGTACCGAGGCAGTGTTAGAGCCAGGGGCTTGGTTAACAGTGAGGCGAGATATCAAGGCTTCAAACCGTGCACTGTCTTCCATTCTCCGTTGGTGGTCTCGTTCTGCCTCTGCTTGCCTTCTGTGCTCATCCGCCAAACGTCTGTGAGCTTCATCCTCGCGTCTCTCATCTCTCATAAACTTCATTAAGGCAATTATCTCTGGGGATAACGCTGAATGTTGAGGTGAAGGGCTGCGCGATGTTGTGGGAGCTGGGCCGGCCTGGTCATCCATCTCTGGGGGACTATCATCCGCTTGACTCATCCAGGCGCTGGGTCCACGGCTACGTAAGGCATGAGACATAACTACTTTATCTGTGTACTGTGTCTTAAATCAGTGTTGACCGGTCAGCCCGTCGTATCAACAAGATTTCAGACAAAAAAAATTTAATTCAATACACAGATAAGTAGGTTATATATATAAAATATATATAATGAAGCCGCGCGGTCAGCAAGTGTTAGTACATGTATGTGTGTATGTCTCAGGCAGGCAGAGCGTCTCGCCCCAGCTGTGAGGGAGGGGGGGGTGGAGGCGGCGCTGTGAGGGAGGGTGGTGGAGATAGGAGTAGCTCAGTCGCTCTCTGTAAACGGTCAGAGGAGGGTGCGCTGAGCTCTACACCCCACAGATGCCCAGAACATGCCGTATACCTTGGAAATCCGTTCGAACAAGGTCACACATGAATGGCACGAAACACACAATGCACTAAACACTTCACAGAAAATCACTGTATGCTGCTTTCTCCAAAGTTTTAATTCGAGGATGACATGGGGTTGTTAAGGCAGGATCATCAACAGCTTTACAAACTTTTCATCCTCAACAATAATCCAAACCACATATGTTATTAGTCATTCTATAGGTATAAGTTCTATATACAGGAGAGAACACAAAACATATGGTTTGTAGGTTCGGTTTACTGGATAAGAGTATGTACACAGAGGTGGGCAGCACTCCTCACTAGCTAGGCTCCTGGTCAACTACCATAGACGACGTATGGCAAGTGATACATTAGCAGCTTCCATACGTCGCCGGGCACATTAATTAAGCGTGTGGGATATGGTAATAACATTGCCACACGCTGCTAGCTAGGCTGAATAAATATAAATGGAGCACATACATAATATACGTACATAATACATAATCCAGCATACATAATATACATACACCTGGGAGTGTCAGAGAAGTACCAGGAAGTGTCACAGGAGTACCTGGGAGTGTGAGAGGTGTACCTGGGAGTGTGAGAGGTGTACCTAGGAGTGTCTTAGGTGTACCTGGGAGTGTCAGAGGTGTACCTGGGAGTGTCTGAGGTGTACCTGGGAGTGTCTGAGGTGTACATGGGAGTGTCAGGGGAGAACCAGGGAGTGAAAGAGGTGTACCTGGGAGTGTCAGAGGTGTTCCAGGGAATGTCTGAGGTGTACCTGGGAGTGTTAGATATGTACCAGAGAGTGTCAGAGGAATAACTAGG
>NW_024733573.1:47500-131895 GCF_018991925.1 Homarus americanus | reverse complement strand
TAACAATACTGTTAATGAAAATGATGTATTTCTTTGTGTATGAACCTCTGTCCTGCGTGGCAGTGAACAGTGACATTACCCACGTGATCCTGATACCACCCTCAGTGTCAAGACCTGACTGAATTACAGGCAAACTGTACTACAAGCTTTGTCAATAAACTAAACTAAACTCTCTGGGACCATAAACAATCTGCTCCAACCATTTATTGTCTCTGTCTCTCCCTGGCCTTCCTAACCTATTACTATCTCGACTATTATCTCTTGTATGGTGAAACTATCTCTCATTTTACCCATTAATATCTCTACCATTATCTCTTCTTCTCTTAATATATACAGTCAAATTACCTTATTTTTCTCTTTTAATTAATGTAGTTTGTTTCTCTCGATGGTAGAAGAGAAGAGAAGAGAACCATTACTATTCGCTCTAAGAGAAGGCTAACCTCAACTCACTAACGACATAACAATACAATCAACTAACGAGGGCAACTTCCCGCCCCGACCACCAGATGGCAGCAAGGTTAGAGAGGGAGGGGGAGGGAGAGGGAGGAGAGGGGGTGAGGGAGGAGAGGGGGTGAGGGAGAGAGAGGGGGTGGTGGAAGAGGGGTTGAGGGGGTTGGAGAAGGGGGTGGGAGGGAGGGGTTAGAGGGGTTAGGGGAGGGGAGGAGGGATGGGGTGAGGGAGGAAGGGGTGAGGGGAGGTGGAGGATTGGAGGGAAGAAGGGGTGAGGGAAGGAAGAGGGTGAGGGAGGAAGGGGAAGAGGGTGAGGGAGGAAGTTGGGGTGAGGGAGAAGGGGGTGAGGAGGAAGGGGGTGGAGGGAGGAAGGTGGAGGGAGGAAGGGGTGGAGGAAGGGAAGGGGGTGAGGGAGGAAGGGGGTGAGGGAGGAAGGGGTGAGGGAGGGAAGGGGTGAGGGAGGAAGGTGAGGAAGGAAGGTGAGGGAGGAAGGTGAGGGGAGGGAAGGGGGTGAGGGGAGGTGGTGGGTGGGAGGAGTGTGAGGGAAGAAGGAGGGCGAAGGGGTGAGGGAGGAAGGGGTGAAGGAGGAAAGGGTAGGAAGGGGGCCTCTGCAATGGTCTGTGAGCCCCAGCAAGTAGCCTGATTCAACACAGGATAACTGACTGTGTCTGGTCAAGGATCCTATAATACATGCAGGATCTAGACAGACGGAGATGGTTCACCAAGGATCCTATACCACATGTAGGATCTGTGTAGGATGGAAGGATGGCTCACTCAAGGATCCTATACTACATGTAGGATCTGTGTAGGATGGAAGGATGGCTCACTCATGGATCCTATACTACATGTAGGATCTGTGTAGGATGGAAGGATGGCTCACTCAAGGATCCTATACTACATGTAGGATCTGTGTAGGATGGAAGGATGGCTCACTCATGGATCCTATACTACATGTAGGATCTGTGTAGGATGGAAGGATGGCTCACTCAAGGATCCTATACTACATGTAGGATCTGTGTAGATGGAAGATTACCACTCATGGATCCTATACTACATGTAGGATCTGTGTAGGATGGAAGGATGGCTCACTCAAGGATCCTATACTACATGTAGGATCTGTGTAGGATGGAAGGATGGCTCACTCAAGGATCCTATACTACATGTAGGATCTGTGTAGGATGGAAGGATGGCTCACTCAAGGATCCTATACTACATGTAGGATCTGTGTAGGATGGAAGGATGGCTCACTCATGGATCCTATACTACATGTAGGATCTGTGTAGGATGGAAGGATGGCTCACTCAAGGATCCTATACTACATGTAGGATCTGTGTAGGATGGAAGGATGGCTCACTCAAGGATCCTATACTACATGTAGGATCTGTGTAGGATGGAAGGATGGCTCACTCAAGGATCCTATACTACATGTAGGATCTGTGTAGGATGGAAGGATGGCTCACTCATGGATCCTATACTACATGTAGGATCTGTGTAGGATGGAAGGATGGCTCACCAAGGATCTTATACTACATGTAGGGATCTGGGTGTAGGATGGAAGGATGGCTTACCCATGGATCCTATACTACATGTAGGATCTGTAGATGGAAGGATGGTCACCAAGGATCCTATACTGTATGTAGGATCTGTGTAGGATGGAAGGATGGCTCACTCATGGATCCTATACTACATGTAGGATCTGTGTAGGATGGAAGGATGGCTCACTCATGGATCCTATACTACATGTAGGATCTGTGTAGGATGGAAGGATGGCTCACTCAAGGATCCTATACTACATGTAGGATCTGTGTAGGATGGAAGGATGGCTCACTCAAGGATCCTATACTACATGTAGGATCTGTGTAGGATGGAAGGATGGCTCACTCAAGGATCCTATACTACATGTAGGATCTGTGTAGGATGGAAGGGTGGCTCACTCAAGGATAATCATTTTATCCTCGCTAAGCCCCTGTTAAGATTATTCACTAAAAACAATTATATACAGGCAATAGACATATGGATTAAGACATCTAGGCCTTATATCTCATTATGTCTCAAAAGCAACACATCGATTATTTGGAAGATAAATATATTTGTTTACTGAAGGAATATTCCTCATTAGGTTCTGCAGTAAGAGTGATGGTGGTAGTTACAGCTTTATACCAGTGCACTATCATCACCACCACACCACTACACCATCACCACCACACCACTACACCACATCACCACCACACCACATCACCACCACCTCACCACGCGGCAGTGAGAGACGCTGTGGCCATCAATTAAGAATCATCAGGTGATCCCCTTGTTCAGGTCCGCCCATCACCCACCCCTTACACCGCCCACACGCCCACGGAGACCCCAGCCCCGCCCACTAGACCTTGGCGCTGATAACTTCACGCCCACCCTTCACATGTCCACCACCCACACTACGCCCACCACCCAAACCCTCTGTTACCTCTACTCCTTAAGTATGAGGTGCACAATAAACTAGCTGCTGTCCGCGGCTTGTACAGTACCTCATCCTCGGTCACACCTCATCCCAGCCACATACCCACGCCCATAATCTCCACCCTACCCACATACCCACGCCCATAATCTCCACCCTACCCACATACCCACGCCCACAATCTCCACCCCACCCACATACCCACAACCCCATCCAACCCATACTATCCAGAACCCACCACCTTTTAATAACATCTTCCATTCCCTCCACGCCCCATCCCACCCACCCACCCACTGACCACACCGCTGCCCTCTGGGTGTACAGAGGAACAAGGTGCCGCCTATAAAAAACCTGTAGAAGGATCCGGCAAGTGTCATTTTCAGGGGTTTTTTTTTTTACCGTCTCGTTCCTCCACATGTAAGAGGCTGGGTCATCAAGGAGGTAAAAACAGGGACTTACGTAGGCAGCTTCCGGCGTCTTGACTTACTGACGCACCAACAATAAGTACCTCGCAACGGGCCGCTGGTGGAGAGGGGAGGGAGGGCTTGGGTACTTACTCATTACCCTAGTAGTTGTAGTGGTGGCAGTAGTAGTAGTAGTAGTAGTAGTAGTAGTAGTAATGGCGGCGAAGGTATGGCTATAAGAGGAGGATGGAGACCATTTAAAAAAATCGTAGTAGTAGTAGTAGTAATAGTAATTGTAGTATTAGTAATTGTCGTAATTGTAGTTTAAGTAGTTGTAGTAGCTGTAGTTTAAGTAGTTGTAGTGGAAATTGTAGTATATTTAGTAGTAGTAGTTGTATCAATAATAGTAGTAATTTGAAATGTGACATGAAATTCTGTTATTAATAAATTTGGGTTGTGTTAGGTTCAGTTAGGAAAGGTTAGGTTACTTATGATTCGATAAGGTCAGGTCAGGTCAGGTCAATATTGTTGTTGTGATAGACTGGCGCACATAGGCCTATTGCCAGCCTATAGTGTCACTCTCTATACAAGTGTAAACAATCGCTTCATTCATTCATTCACTGTCATCCATTAATTCATTCACTCGCTGCCTCACTCATTCACTCGCTGCCTCACTCATTTACTCACTGCCTCACTCATTCACTCGCTGCCTCACTCATTCACTCGCTGCCTCACTCATTTACTCACTGCCTCACTCATTCACTCACTGCCTCACTCATTCACTCGCTGCCTCACTCATTCACTCGCTGCCTCACTCATTCACTCGCTGCCTCACTCATTCACTCGCTGCCTCACTCATCCATTCACCTTCACTGAGTAACCTGATACTAACACAAAAGAACAGTATATATAAGTCCCTGGGCCTTATACTGTCTAATACTGGTGTTTCTTTACCTTATACCACCTAATATAAGCTTCAATAACAACAATCATAACAGGTGTATTGTGCAGGTGTTGGCTGACTCATAACATTACATTAACAAAACTGGCATAACAAGTTAATGAGTCGGTGTTGTCAAGAGAGCACACACACACACACACACACACACACACACACACACACACACACACACACACACACACACACACACACACACACACACACACACACACACCAGCCGGGTTCACACTCATGTAATATGATTAGACCAAATTGGTCGCCAACATAAGGCTCCGTCAAGAGCGGACACACAGTGGCACGCGGTCTCCTCCGTGTCATGTGGGATGCCCGCTGACGTGTCGCAGGAGGGCAGAAAGGGCGCATCCTTCACCCGGGTATAAGGTCCTCAATACCAGCCAAATTGCCACAGGATGTTGAGCCTGCGACAGGGAGGGTTGAGTTGCGAGGGGGGGGGGGCACAGGCTCAGGGAAACACATATACGAGCATCACCCAATAACGACTACACAAGGTGTATGTGTGTATGTGTGTGTGTGTCATTCTCCATTTGAAAGACACACACACACACACGACTATATGGTGGAGTGTGTGTGTGTGTGACTGATTTTATCTACTCATCCCCACCTCACCACCACAGAAAAAATAAACCGAATTGAAACCAGATAGCCCCCTCTTGACGGCAGATCCTATTTTCTAAACTGCGTGCGGGGTGGTAACTGATGAGAGGCAGCACCCCGACATAGTGAACACCCACCTCCTTGTCTCACCCTTACCTGTAGAATCAAATCAAACTCAAATCCCAAACTCTAGTACATATTAATGGAACCAGGAGAATCGTAGGTAGTTGTGTAGTGGGTAAGGTAGTGGGTATGGACGGGGGTAGGATGGGCGGGTCAGGGGCACAAGCGGTGTGGGTTGGGAAGACGTGCTGGCCCCCGTTCCCACGCCGCACTCCACACACCAGGCAGAGACTTGTGACCACCCAACACTTTCTTCAACACCTCTTCGCTACTTTCCTTTTTTTGGGGTCCACCTCCCTCCTCACCTCACCCTCCTCACCTCACCCTCCCCCTCCTCACCCTCCTTCCCCACCTCATTCTCCCTCTTCACCCTCCCTCCCTCACACCTCCATATATAAACCTAAACCAATAAACTCTATAAATAAAACATAAAACACATAGATGACACCGAGTTAGTGAGAGGAAGGGAGGGGGGGAGAGAAAGGAAGGGAGGGAGGGAGAGGAAGGGAGGGAGGGAGAGGAAGGGAGGGAGGGAGAGGAAGGGAGGGGAACAGGGCGGTACCTTGACCAGAGATGAGGTGGCCGACACACGCGTCCAGCACACGAAAACGTTTAAACATGTCCGCCTGCTGCTCCTCCCCCCACCCCGACACGCCCTGACCTGGGGGCAGGCCAACAAGCTTTTAATGTCCTGTACAGTTGTTGGCTGGAAGATGGTCTACTTGTTAGGTTGGGTTACGTTGGACCTTGGATTAAGTAGGTTAGATTAAGTTGAGCCTCGGGTTAAGTAGGTTAGATTAAGTTGAGCTTTCGATTAAGTAGGTTAGGTTACGTTGAGTCTTGGATTAAGTAAGTTAGATTAAGTTGAGCCTTGGATTAAGTAGGTTAAATTAAGTTGAGCCCTGGATTGAGTAGGTTAAATTAAGTTGATCCTTGGATTAAGTAGGTTAGATTAAGTTGAGCCTTGGATTAAGTAGGTTAAATTAAGTTGAGCCCTGGATTGAGTAGGTTAGGTTGCGTTGAGTCTTGGATTAAGTAAGTTAGATTAAGTTGAGCCTTGGATTCAGTAGGTTAGGTTACGTTGAGCCTTGGATTAAGTAGGTTAGACTAAGCGTAGGATAGTTCTTGATAAGGTTGAGTTTAAATAGGGTCAGATCAGGGAATGCACGCGCGCGCGCGCGCGCACACACACACACACACGTGGGTGGGGGGGGTCATTACATGCCCTGGGCGTGGATAAGGAACAAATAACACACGTGACCTTTTTCATCCTCAGACAAAGGTCACAGCAGCTGACCTGATCTGCCCCTGCCTGTCACCTGGTCAAGTTTCCCACGAGCGGCGGTGACCTCTCGGGGAATGGTGTGAGGTCAGGCCAGGTCAAAGGTGATAGTAGAGGTCAAGTAAGGCGATAAATGCTATGTTAACTACCTCTGCCAGCCACACCTCCCTCCTCTGCCAGCCACACCTCCCTCCTCTGCCAGACACCTCCCTCCCTAACGATTAACCCAACCTAACCTAACCTAACATAAACTAATGATTAACCTAACCGAAGCTAACCTAACCTAACCTAACCTCGTCCCCAAGATAAGCTGGGGTGTTTAATCTTCAGGTGAATCATTTATTTTATTATACGTTCTATAACATTACAGGTAAATACTTCAGATCCCATTAGTACAACACAACACGGGCAGGTACGTCAAGTTCTCGCAACAACAACAACAACAACAACAACAACAACAACAACAACAACAACAACAACACAACAACAACCAAACAACAACAACACAACAACCACAACAACACACAAACAACAACACAACAAACACAACAACACAACAAACAACAAACAAACAACAACAACAACACACAACAACAACAACAACAACCAACACAAACAACAACACAACAACACACAAACAACAACAACACAACAACAACAACAACACACAACAACAACAACACAACAAAACAAAACACAACAACTCAACAACAACAACAACAACAACAACAACAACAACAACAACCTCTACAACAAAACAACAATAACTCCTACAACAACAACAACAACAACAACAACTACCACCACTAGCAGCA
The DNA here is from genome assembly GCF_018991925.1 of Homarus americanus. Classification (NCBI taxonomy): domain Eukaryota; kingdom Metazoa; phylum Arthropoda; class Malacostraca; order Decapoda; family Nephropidae; genus Homarus; species Homarus americanus. Next base: position 124,796 of record NW_024733573.1, on the reverse strand, counting down.
GCAGCGTCCAGCACACATCAGGTTTCATGGCACGGAAGACGAGTCATGTGGCGCATCACAGCAACTATCATGAGGATGGTGCCAGTCATGTGGGCGTAGCATACTAACACTCACTCCCCCAGGTAAAGATGATACACACAGCAGGAGGGCCACTCACTCCCCCAGCAGGTAGGTAAAGCACTGTACTATGATACCTGTCTCACCCACTACCACACCTGGCTAACCAAAGTCTTCAGAGGTAATTAGTAACACACCTTTGTCCTCTGTGATATATTCTGCCGCCTAAAGAGTCACATCACAACCAGGTAAAAAACAAACAAATAAATAAATAATAGAGAAAAAGGAAGAAAGAAAAAAAAATATATAAAAACCCGAAACGAAAAAATGAAGATAAAATTTTTAGTCCATTATAACCAGGTAAAAAAAGCAAAAACGAACCTAAATACAAAGGTAGAATTTGTTAAGTCAATTACCCACAAAACGATCCAATTGTCGCCCCCCACCTGACTATTGGGGTGAGGTGTGCATGATAACTACTCAGGGGTAATTGAGGGGCAGGAGCTACATGCTGTCACTGAACCCCGGAATTGAGGGTCATAGTCCTGGGTCCTTGTGGGGGGTGTAAGGGATGGAGGTGGCAGGATGTGAGGTCACTGTCAAGGGAGGGAGAGTGGGAGATGATGGGGTCACTGCCAGAAGAGAGGAGGTGGGGGAGGGATGAACACTTGAGCCCATCAACAGGTAAGGGTCACTGGCACAGGTCAACGCCACCGGAATATCAACACTGGCGTCACTCAAGCGAGGTACTGTGTCCACCCGAACATTTTTCGCTCCAGCCACACAGAAACACCACCTTTATTATCTACAGCAGTTTGTGGTGTGGTTAATGTACTGTGGTAGATCAATGGGAAGTCACGGTGTAGCTACTGTATTATATAGCTCATGTATTGTGTAGCTACTGTTTATATAGCTCATGTATTGGTAGCTACTGTATTATATAGCTCATGTATTGTGTAGCTACTGTATTATATAGCTCATGTATTGTGTAGCCACTGTATTATATAGCTCATGTATTGTGTAGCCACTGTATTATATAGCTCATGTATTGTGTAGCTACTGTTTATATATCAGTATCTACTGTATAGCTCATGTATTGTGAGCTACTGTTATATAGCTCATGTATTGTGTAGCCACTGTATTATATAGCTCATGTATTGTGTAGCTACTGTATTATATAGCTCATGTATTGGTAGCTACTGTATTATATAGCTCATGTATTATGTAGCACTGTATTATAGCTCATGTATGTGTAGCTACTGTATTATATAGCTCATGTGTTATTGTATATATAGCTCATGTATTGTGTAGCTACTGTATTATATAGCTCATGTGTGTGTAGCCACTGTATTATATAGCTCATGTATTGTGTAGCTACTTATTATATAGCTCATGTATGTGTAGCTACTGTATTATATATTTCATGTATTGTAGCTACTGTATTATATAGCTCATGTATTGTGTAGCTACTGTATATAGCTCATGTATTGTGTAGCTACTGTATTATATAGCTCATGTATTGTGTACTACTGTATTATATAGCTCATGTATTATTTAGCCACTGTATTATATAGCTCATGTGGTGTAGCCACTGTATTATATAGCTCATGTATTGTGTAGCTACTGTATTATATAGCTCATGTATTGTGTAGCTACTGTATTATATAGCTCTCATGTGTGTAGCTACTGTATTATATAGCTCATGTTATTGTAGCTACTGTATTATATAGCTCATGTATTGTTAGCTACTGTATTATATAGCTCATGTATTGTGTATACTGTATTATATAGCTCATGTATTGTGTGTACTGTGTTATAGCTCATGTGTTAGCCACTGTATATAGCTCATGTATTGTGTAGCTACTGTATTATATAGCTCATGTGTGTAGCTACTGTATTATATAGCTCATGTATTGTGTAGCTCACTGTATTATATAGCTCATGTATTGTAGCTACTGTTATATAGCTCATGTATTGTGCTACTGTATTATATAGCTCATGTATTGTGTAGCTACTGTATTATATAGCTCATGTATTGTGTAGCCACTGTATTATAGCTCATGTATTGTGTAGCCACTGTATATATGCTCATGTATTGTGTAGCTACTGTATTATAGCTCATGTATTGTGTAGCTACTGTATTATATAGCTCATGTATTGTGTAGCCACTGTATTATAGCTCATGTGTGTAGCTCTTATATACTCATGTTATTGTGTAGCTACTGTGTATACTCATGTATTGTGTAGCCACTGTATTATATAGCTCATGTATTGTGTAGCCACTGTATTATATAGCTCATGTATTGTGTGCTGTATTATATAGCTCATTGTGTAGCCACTGTATTATATAGCTCATGTATTGTGCCACTGTATATAGCTCATGTATTGTGTAGCTACTGTATTATATGCTCATGTATTGTGTAGCTACTGTATTATATAGCTCATGTATTGTGTATACTGTATTATATAGCTCATGTATTGTGTAGCCTGTATTATATAGCTCATGTATTGTGTAGCTACTGTATTATATAGCTCATGTATTGTGTGTACTGTATTATATAGCTTATGTATTGTGTAGCTACTGTATTATATAGCTCATGTATTGTGTAGCCACTGTATTATATAGCTCATGTGTTATGTAGCCACTGTATTATATAGCTCATGTATTGTGTAGCCACTGTATTATATAGCTCATGTGTTGTGTATACTGTATAGCTCATGTTTGTACTGTATTATATAGCTCATGTATTGTGTAGCACTGTATTATATAGCTCATGTATTGTGTGCCACTGTATTATATAGCTCATGTATTGTGTAGCTACTGTATTATATAGCTCATGTATTGTGTAGCCACTGTATTATAGCTCATGTATTGTGTAGCCACTGTATTATATAGCTCATGTGTTATTAGCAGCCACTGTATTATATAGCTCATGTGTTGTGCTACTGTATTATATAGCTCATGTATTGTGTAGCTACTGTATTATATAGCTCATGTATTGTGTAGCCACTGTATTATATAGCTCATGTGTTGTGTAGCTACTGTATTATATAGCTCATGTATTGTGTAGCTACTGTATTATATAGCTCATGTATTGTGTAGCCACTGTATTATATAGCTCATGTATTGTGTGTACTGTATTATATAGCTCATGTATTGTGTAGCCACTGTATTATATAGCTCATATGTGTGTAGCCACTGTATTATATAGCTCATGTATTGTGTATACTGTATTATATAGCTCATGTATTGTGTAGCTACTGTATTATATAGCTCATGTATTGTGTAGCCACTGTATTATATAGCTCATATGTGTGTAGCCACTGTATTATATAGCTTCATGTATTGTGTAGCTACTGTATTATATAGCTCATGTATTGTGTATACTGTATTATATAGCTCATGTATTGTGTAGCCACTGTATTATAGCTCATGTGTGTGACTGTATTATATAGCTCATGTATTGTGTAGCTACTGTATTATATAGCTCATGTGTTATTGTAGCCACTGTATTATATAGCTCATGTATTGTGTATACTGTATTATATAGCTCATGTATTGTGTAGCTACTGTATATATAGCTCATGTATTGTGTAGCTACTGTATTATATAGCTCATGTATTGTGTAGCCACTGTATTATAGCTCATGTATTGTGTAGCCACTGTATATAGCTCATGTATTGTGTAGCTACTGTATTATATAGCTCATGTATTGTGTAGCTACTGTATTATATAGCTCATGTATTGTGTAGCAACTGTATTATATAGTCATGTATTGTGTAGCCACTGTATTATATAGCTCATGTATTGTGTGTGTACTGTATGCACCATGTTTGTACTGTATTATATAGCTCATGTATGTGTAGCTACTGTATTATATAGCTCATGTATTGTAGCCACTGTATTATATAGCTCATGTATTGTGTAGCCACTGTATTATATAGCTCATGTGTTATTAGCTACTGTATTATATAGCTCATGTATTATTAGCTACTGTATTATATAGCTCATGTATTGTGTATACTGTATTATATAGCTCATGTGTGTGTAGCTACTGCTATATAGCTCATATGGTGTAGCCACTGTATTATATAGCTCATGTATTGTGTAGCTACTGTATTATATAGCTCATGTATTGTGTAGCTACTGTATTATATAGCTCATGTATTGTGTAGCTACTGTATTATATAGCTCATGTATTGTGTAGCTACTGTTTATATAGCTCATGTATTGTGTAGCCACTGTATTATATAGCTCATGTATTGTGTAGCTACTGTATTATATAGCTCATGTATGTGTAGCTACTGTATTATATAGCTCATGTATTGTGTAGCCACTGTATTATATAGCTCATGTATTGTGTAGCCACTGTATTATATAGCTCATGTATTGTGTAGCCATTGTATTATATAGAGAGATTAATTTTCAGCTCTTTCTCTCTCTCTCTCTCTCTCTCTCTCTCTCTCTGCAACAGGTGACCCCTAGGTAAGAATGAGTCTCCTGCAATATGACCTTCACTGAACTAACCTAACCATAAAATAAAATAAAAACAAGTAAACAATGAAATATATATGTATAAAATCACTTGTTCTATGATGTAATTTATCACTATTAAAACAATGAATAATTTTTTTGTTTTAACTGATATCATTCAATAACAAAAAACAAAACAAAATCACCTGTTCCTGTTTTTTTTTATTTTCCTTTAACAAAATCAGAACGAGAAAAAAAATCACATTAAATCACCGTTTCCTGACTGCAATGTTATTTTTCGTTTAAAATCCACCGAAAAATGCATTAAATCACCTGTATAAATCACCTGTTCTGTGACTACCTGGGTAACTCACCTGTTCTCTGACTACCTGCAGGATAACTAACATATTTTTCCGTCATTTTATAACACACAAAAAAACAGAGGTCATTGATAGCGTGTGTTGCTGTGTGTGCGTCCATAGATCAACCACAAGCGGAAGTTCCACCACTGTGAGTGTTCTCTTCCGTGTTTGGTCCTCGGTCACTCACCTCCGCTTAACCTAACCTAACCTAAGCTAAGCTAAACTAACCTAAGCTAAGCTAACCTAACTAACCTAAGCTAACATAACTTAAGCTAACCCTAAACACAGTAATACTAATAATAATGGTGGTGGTGGAATGTGTGTGTGTGTGTGTGACTCACCTAGGGCGGACAAACCCCCTGGGACAAAGCCCCTAGGCCAAAAAGCCCCTGGGACAAAAGCCCCCTAGGACAAAAAGCCCCTAGGACAAAAGCCCCTGAGGCCCCCTGGAACCTGGCAAAAGCCCCCTGGGACAAAACTGGACAAAAGCCGGACAAAGCCCCTGGACAAAAGACAAAAAGCCCCCTCGGACAGAAGCCCCTGTTAAAGAGGGGGTCATTAGAAATATTAAACTATATAGATTGAAATATGAAATTATTACAATTTAAATAATTATATTATTATAACTTTCAATTCTTATATAGAACATTATTAAATAAATAGAAAAGTATAAAGACGACATATTTTACCTTCATGTTCATTCTGTATTACTGAGGTGACCCGAGGGCCAGTGAGGTGACCCGGGCCAGTGAGGTGACCCGAGGCCAGTGGGTGAGGTGGTGGGCCCAGTGAGGTGACCGGGCCAGTGGGTGACCGGGGCCCAGTGAGGTGACCCGAGGCCCAGTGAGGTCATTGAGTGTCAGGGAGTAATTACTGATGGACACAACATAAGTCATTGCACATATAATAAACATTCCTTGTATACTTATTTATAACTATAACAGAATACTCGAAGGTTAGGTTAGGTTAGGTTAGGTTAGGTTAGGTTGTTAGGTTGTGGTTGGTTAGGTTAGAGAAGTGTTCATAAACTGTAAAATAAAATAATTATTTCAAAATTCTATTATTTCTCCTCGGCGCTTTTGTCTTCCACTCGTCTTACTTTATATCATCTTATTTCCTTTAATCCAACGTAATAAGGAAGGAAGGAAGGAAGGAAGGAAGGAGGGAAGGAGGGAGGGAAGGAAGGAAGGAAGGCAGGAAGGAAGGGAAGGAAGGAAGGAAGGAAGGTTCACAACACAGACTAGGGGTAAACAGTGATGGCGGGGCGGTGGTGGCGTGATTGTGGAAAATGCTGCTCACTGTCGCTTTGTCCGCCCGCACGCCCACGCCCGCACGCCCCTCCTACTGTCATTATTGAACCTGCTGTGGTGAGTGACCTGTAATGGGTTAGGTTAGCGTTAGGTTAGCGTTAGGTTAGCGTTGGGTTAGGTTAGGTTAGGTTAGGGTGTTTAATCATCAGGTGTCACAGAGAAAAGGTTAAGACCTTTATGTATGTATGTATGTATGTATGTATGTATGTATGTATGTGTGTATGTGTATGTATGTATATTTTGTATAGGTGTATGTGTGTGTGTATGTATGTATGTATGTATGTATGTATGTGTGTGTATGTATGTATGTATAAATATATATTAATAAGTGCCAGTCAGACCTAACAACCCCGTGTCTGTGGTTCAGGTACCAACATCAGCCCACAACAGACAATACACAACAAATCCCTTACCACTTTCTCCTGTGGCTAATGGCGGCCATGTAAACATCCTTCCCTCGCTTCTCTTGTTAATATACCATCACCAGGACGCCCTTATAGGATCACCAGGACGCCCTCTAAGGCTCACCAGGACAAAAACAACCTCCCCTCCCCCTCCTCCTCCTTGTGACCTCCCTTTAAAAATTGGATTAGCCAGACTTGTTTATGTACTTGATCCTCTTTTGTTTTTATTCACTCGTCTATTAATGTAGTGGTTGCCGTGCTTATACTTTTTTCCCGCCATATTTGAACCCTACTACAAGTCTTCAGTCTTAAAGCGGATTTAACTAACCAGACCTAAATGTTTATATTGTATGGTTGTGTTGTTACAGACGAATAATTAAAAGTAAGAATATTAAATAAGAGTTAAATATATATTCCCCCCGAGTGAGAGGCAAGCACATCCATCACCACTGTAATCAGCCGAAAAATAGTTACTTACCCGAACGTTTACTTTCCAAATAACATTACCAGTTAGGATATTAACCATTATATTCCTATCACTAAAACCAAATCCAACACGAGGCTCTAATTTATCCATTCCTTCAAGAACAAGTTCATAATAAGTCTAGTAATGAATAAATAACAGAAAAATAATTGATAAATGATAAATGAAAGACTTAATAGTTGGTATCTGGTGTGTAAACAAAACGGAGGCGGCCACAGCTGACGGGCTCCCACGGTCAAGTCAGGTCAGTCGACAAACAACATAAACAGGCCGGGATTTGACCACTTATCTGCTGCCTGGACGAGGTGCGAGAACCACTGGTAGCTGTTAATTGCTCCTGCTGATAATGACGCGTCAGATTTCAGTAGATAAACGAAGGAACTTTTAACTAAATCCTCTGAGAATTATCCCAGGCAAATTGGCAGATTTACACAGTAGAAACGCCAGATTTTAATACATAAACGTGTGAATTTTTAAAACTAAATCTGATAATTAAAATAGATCATATTACGTAGCATAATTTGGCAGTCACGTCAATTCACTGAATATTTTGAGAGAGAGAGAGAGAGAGAGAGAGAGAGAGAGAGAGAGAGAGAGTGTGTCCACTACTAGAGGAAAGAGCCAACCCATTATGAGGGGGGGGTGGGGAGTGGGGGGAGGGGTGGGGGGGGGTGGGCGGGTGTGGTGGGCGTGGCGGCGGGCGGGCACGTACAAGGGTCAGGCACGGAGGATGGTCACGACCAACGCACACAGTAACAGCTCCGCCTCCACTCTCTGTTTTTACGACCAAGATTAACGAGAGAGAGAAAGAGAGAGAAAGAGGATAGGTTAAGTTAGGTCAGGATTGCTTAAGTTAGGTGTCAGTTTCAATTAGGTAAGTAAGGTAAGGTAAATGACGGTAAGGTTAGATTAGGTTAAGTTTCGTTAGGTTAGGTCAGGATTCCATAGGTTAGGTTAGGCTATAAAAGCATCAGCCAGGGCCAGAAAGAGAGTGAGTTTAGGAGCGTGTTATCCGGACTAACAAGCGTGGTTCAGGGTTACATCACGTGTTCGACTTGTAGTGAACGCCTCCACTGACCCATAACTAGCGGCGGGCGAAGCAATTACCTGTAGACGATGTAAAAAAAAAATCAAGGACAAAACACCAATTTGTGAGGTGGACGACGGCCCTATTTTCCTGCGGTCCCTAAAATAATTGGTAAGTTCCCATTTCGTCTCCTCCCCCATTTCGTTTTATTTCCCAGGAGAAGGAAGAGGGGAGGAAGGAGAGGTAATGGGGAAGAGGGAAGGAGAGGTGGAAGGGTAGGAGGAGGGGTGGAAGGGGAGGAAGGAGGGGAAGGGAAAGGGGGGGGAATGGGGGGGAAGGGAGTGGGGAGAGGGGAAATGCCCTACCAGTAAAATTTAATTGGAAGGAGAGGGGAATGTCGTCCCAGCAAAACATCATGGGTTGGGGTGGGTTACGGTGGGTTAGAAGGGGTTGGGAAGGAGTGAGGAGGGCTGGGGTGGGTTGGGGAGAGGTAAGATGGGTTGGGGTGGGGTGGGGATGGGTTAGAAGGGCGGGGGTGGGCTGGAGTGGGTTGGGGCGGTAAATAAAAGTACACCGCCAACAGCCGTCCCACGGTATAGTGTGTTTGATCAAACATCTCAGTTTCGCCGAGCAAACAGATCACATACACGATCTCTCTCTCCTGACCTCAACCATCACGGAGTTGGACCCTATCATAGTACCAACACACACACACACTACCACCTCGGCTAACACCCCCACCACACCTTCCCGCACCCTCCCTCCCTCCCTCAAACATCACCTGTATCTCACTGTACCCGTTGTCGTGGTACAGTTTTGATGCAGTTTATGGGGATGACGATTTGAATATTATTGTATTTGTTTGTAATGACTAATACCCAACCTAACCTAACCCCATCCACACAACCCCTCCTGCCGCTCACACCCCATCACAACCTCACAAAAAAACTCCATCTGACGTATCATAATTCCTCCACCACAACCCCACCCCACCCCTCCCCTCCCGCCTCACCCCTCCCTCCCCTCAACCCGTTCGTGCATTCATTACAGGTGAGATGGTCACTTAATTACCAATTCGCGAGTACCTGCCAGCAGCGAGGTACTTGAGTTTCTCCTACATGGCCCCTGGCAGGTTTTTACTGGTCCCCCGCAGCGCCCCTGGCACGTTCGCCGTGGGGTGACCCGGGCGCTCGTGCTGGCGGGGAGCGTGGGAGAATGCGACAGGTGGGGGCCCTCCAGGCCTCTTTGCTACCACCTCCGCTACTCCTCCTCCTCACCTCAACCTCGCTACAACCACACCTGCTCTTCAACACTCCCTCACAACCACCATAATCAACCTCTACCACCTCATCAACCCCATCAATTAAACCCCCATCTCAACACCTTTCCATCAACACACACCTCACCATCTCACAACCCGGAGTTAGTTATGCAAAAGGACATTAAATCGCCTCTTCACAACCTGGCCAAGTCGGTGAACTCATCCTCTGCAGTTTTTTTCTTCTTCTGGCAACACTGTCATATTTTTGGTTATTTTCTAATATGGCAACATCATGCCTCGACCACTGGCCTCATGCTCACCGCCGGGAGGTCTGTTGTGTTTACTTCACCAACTGGGAGGAAGATATCACCTGAATATTAGCCCCACCCCCCTACTACTTACCTTATTTTACCTGATACTTATAACATCCTAACGTTACCTGGATGATTGGGTTAGGTTGGGTTCGTTTAGGTAATTCATAGGAGTGTTGTTGTGGTGAAGCCTGATGCCCCACCCCACAACGCCCCTGCCCCCACCACCAACCCTCCTCCACCACTCCTCCTTCCCTCCTCCTCCCACCTGCCCTCCACCACTCCTGCCCCTCCACCACTCCCTCCCACCCTCCACCACCACCTCCACCCACCACTACCTCCCACCCTCCACCATTACCTCTCACCTCCACCACTACCTAACGCCCTTCACCACACCTCCCGCCTTCCACCACTACCTCCCACCCTCCACCCCTACCTCCCTCCCTCCACCACTCACCTCCCACCCTCCAACACTACCTCCCGCCCTCCCACCACCTCCCGCCTCCACCACTACCTCCCACCTCCACCACTCCCACCTCCACCACTACCTCCCACCTCCACCACTACCTCCCACCCTCCACCACTACCTCCCACCCTCCAACACTACCTCCCACCCTCCAAACTACCTCCCACCTCCACCACTACGTCCCACCCTCCACCACTACCTCCTGCCCTCCACCACTACCTCCCACCCTCCTCCACCCCTACCTCCCTCCCTCCACCACAACCTCCCGCCCTCCACCACTACCTCCCGCCTCCACCACTACCTCCCGCCTCCACCACTACCTCCCACCTCCACTCCTACCTCCTCCCTCCACCACTACCTCCCACCTTCCACCACTACCTCCCACCTCCACCACTACCTCCCGCCTCCACCACTACCTCCTGCCTCCACCACTACCTCCCGCCTCCACCACTACCTCCCGCCTCCACCACTACCTCCCACCTCCACCACTACTCCCGCCCTCCACCACCACCTCCCACCCTCCACCACTCACCTCCCACCTCTCCACCACTCACCTCCCACCCTCCACCACTCACTCCTCCCACCCTCCACCACTACCTCCCGCCCTCCACCACTACTCCCCACCTCCACCACTACCTCCCACCTCCACCACTACCTCCCACCTCCACCACTACCTCCCACCTCCCACCACCACCTCCCGCCCTCCACCCCCACTCCCGCCCTCCACCACTACCTCCCATCCTCCACCCCACCTCCCGCCCTTCACCACTACCTCCCACCCTCCACCACTACCTCCCACCTCCACCACAACCTCCCATCCTCCACCCCTACCTCCTGCCCTCCACCCCTACCTCCCGCCTCCACCCCTACCTCCCGCCTCCACCACTACCTCCCACCCTCCACCACTACCTCCCACCTCCACAATACCTCCTCATGAATACTAACTACACCTTCAATTTTCGTTGTGGTTCAGCCAATTACCCCCACGGCGGTACAATTCCTGGTGGCTGGTCCATGCATCACCTGAAGATTAGCACCCCCATCTTAGTTCACCTTAAGATTAACCTAACCTAACCTAACCTAACGCTAACCTAACCTAACCTGACCTGACCTGACCTGACCTAACCCAACCTAACCACTAACCCACCTAACCTAACCTAACCCAACCTAACCTAACCTCTAACCTAACCACATAACTCTAACCACCAACTACCCTAACCAACAACCACCTAACCAACCTAACCTACCCTAACCCAACATACCCTAACCTAACTCTAACCTAACCTACCCTAACCCAATCCTAACTCTAACCTAACCTACCCTAACCTAACATCATTCTTCATCAGTTTGTCATGTATATACTCTGTACAACTGGGGTAGAATTGTGTACATATTGGGTCGGGGGTGTGTGTGTGTGTGTGTGTGTGTGTGTGTGTGTGTGTGTGTGTGTGTGTGTGTGTGTGTGTGTGTGTGTGTGTGTGTGTGTGTGTGTGTGTGTGTGTGTGTGTGTGTGTGTGTGTGTGTGTGTGTGTGTGTGTGTGTGTGTAAAGGACCTGTAGGTATAGTCTTTGTGATGGTGCAGCTCCACACCATAATATCAGAGCTATTTAATGGAGCCATCTATCAAACGTTGACCCCGGCACCACACACACCACAACACGAGTCATTCATGGCCAAAAATTCAAAATATTCATACAACAAAAACTAATATTTTTTATTTATTTATTTTTTGTGATTATTATTATTATTATTATTATTATTATTATTATTATTATTATTATTATTATTATTATCATTATTATTATTATTATTATTATTATTATTTTTTTTTTTTTTTTTTAGCTTCGTGGTAAATATTTAGGGTCACAGGAAGATTTTAGGAACATCAATTTATTTCACCTGTTGATTAAACGTGTCCCTTGTAAAGTGTGGTAGTTGTAAGTGTCTTTGTTATGTCTGTTGTAAAGTGCGTTGGAAAGTCAGCTGTAAAAGTCTGTCGTAAAGTGTGTTTCTTGCACGTCTATGTTGCTAAGTGTTTCTGTACTTAGTGTCTTTGTTTTAAGTGTTTGTTGTAAAGTGTGTTTCTTTGTAAGTGCTGATGTGTGCTTTGGTTGTAAGTGTGTCTGTTGTAAAGTGTTTCTTGTAAGTGCCTTTGTTGTAAGTGTGTCTGTTGTAAAGTGCGTTTAGTCTCTTCAGTGACCGAGGTGCCGGGGCCGTGAAGGTATTGGGGCACACACACACACACACACACACACACACACACACACACACACACACACACACACACACACAAAGGGGCAAGAGTATAAACCCTTCCTAGTCCTCCTACCGATTGCCCTATTGCCCTATCCAATATCCGCTAACCTAACCTTGGACACGTACATTTCTCCCCCCCATGAAGATCATATAATATTGGACACGTCATAAAACACTATGTAATATACCCCCCACACCGTGTCCAATATGTCCCTCTCTTCCCTATTATGTAAAAAATAAAAAGCTACTGGTCTATTTGTTGTTGTTGTTGTATTTAGTTTTTGTTGTTGTTTACTAGATTCGGGAAATTGTAAACAAGAAGGGTTAGAGGAAGGTGGGGGTGGGTGGGGAGGGGTAAAGCAGGGGTGGTGGAGTGGGAGAAGGGTGGAGGAAGGGGGTGGGGGGGGTGAAAAGGTATACCCAGTAGTGACCAGAGCTAAAAGGGGTAGTAGTTGTGGGGATGGTAGGTGTAGTGGTGGTTGTGGTTATACTGGGGTTATATACAGTAGCCTTGTGACCAGTCCTAAAGGGTGGTGGTTGTGGGGAGAGGGGAGGAGGAGGTGGATTGATTTATGACGACAGTGTGTGTGTGTGTGTGTTTATGTGTGTGTGTGTTTTTTTTTTTTTTTGTGTGTGTGTTTACCCTCACCCTATCATACTGAACTTACCCCCTACCAACCCCCACCCCCCACCTATGGCACTCGCAACACGCCCACCAATTTAACACAGAGGGAGCTTTTACAATATACATCCATTCCATTATTTATTTTTACCTGGCTTTACCTGTTGTATAGAGCCAGGCATCACACAGCCACGCCTCTCGTCAACCATGGGAGCTGAGCTGACTCTCCATGGCTGGCTGGCTGGTCAGGAGTAGTAGTGGGTCAGGTGCTTCCCACGCTCAATTGCTGATGGTCTGAGTTGACTCGACTTGTACTGTGCTAATTTAAACTAGTCTATCTATTCATCTATCTATCTATCTATCTATCCATCTATCTGTCTATGGCACACACACACACACACACACACACACACACACACACACACACACACACACACACACACACACACACACACACACACACACACACACACACACACACACACACACACCCCTCCTCCCACCGAATATCATCAACAAGTTCTCGCCAGAAGTTACAATTTCATTTAGGAAAGGAATGGAACCAGTGTTAAACAGAGGTGAACAGTGGTGAACGGTGCTTAAGTCAGTGAGAACAACTCAACAGTAACAGTCGTACCCAAGTTAACCTTCACACAGTGAGGTCCCAGGTACCTAGTGATAACGGCCCGTGATAACCAGCGATGTGTTAATCCGTCTACGATAGGAAGGCCTGGGACCAAACCTCACTCATAGAACACCATCTGTGAGGGAATTACTACACCACATGTCCCTCATAACACCATATGAGGGAATTACTACACCACGTCAAGTCCTCATCACACCATCTGTGAAGGAATTACTACACCACGTGAGGCCCCTCATAACACCATCTGTGAGGGAGTTACTAACCACGTGAGGCCCCTCATAACACCATCTGCGAGGGAATTACTACACCACGTGAGGTCCCCCATAACACCATCTGTGAGGGAGTTAGCTACACCACGTGGTCCCTCATAACACCATCTGTGAGGGAATTACTACACCACGTCAGGTCCCTCATAACACCATCTGAGGGAACCACTACATCACGTGAGGTCCCCCTAACACCATCTGGGAGGGAGTTACTACACTACGTGTTTGCTGTTCAACACCCACATTAATCTGTATGTTCACTGTATGTTCCTTTACCTTTCTAATGAAGGCTTTGTTAAACCACCAATGTATGTAATAAGTCATTTATGTCCAATGTATATTTTCAGCCTTCGAGCAGCAGAACTTTTTCAATAAACCGTTAATTATAATTATTATTATTATAATACACACACACACACACACACACACACACACACACACACACACACACACACACAGAGCAAGAAGTGGTACCAAAGCCTTTACTAACTATTGTGTCCAATTTCAGCTTCCTATCCCCAAAAAAAAAATCACGCAAACAAACAAAACAAACAACAAAACAAAACCAAACACAAACAAACAACAAAACAAACCAAACACAAACAAACAAACCAAACACATAAACAAACAAACAAACAAACAAAACCACTAACCACCTCCCCCTGCCGCTTTACCCTAATTACATATCCTCGGGTCACAAGCTTTCATGGCGCCTGAAGACACAATTGGAGGAAGGAAAATTTGTGTATACAGCAATCACAAACACATTCTCCGTCACACGTGTTCCATTATTACTTTATGTTCCAGTGTTACTTAATCAACTCAGGAAAACTCAGAACACTCACCTAGTCAAGTAGCAGATGACCTCCCAGCCACATAGAGGTCACTCCCGGGCTATCCAGGTCAATCTAGGTTATCCCAGGTCATCCCAACACCTGCGGAATGAATAGTAATTAGGAACATGGATGTACCTTTGATATAATGGAATGATCAGTATATAATTTGAATCAGGATCAATTGAAGATTAGTCACCCTAGTTTTTATTTCACCTGATGATTGAACACCCTAACTTTACCTGGGGTGGGGGAGTTAGGTTATGGGTTAGGGTTATGGGTTGGTTAGGTTATGGGTTGGTTGGCGGGTTGGTTAGGTTATGGGTTGGTTGGGTTATGGGGTTGTTAGGTTATGGGTTGGTTAGGTTATGGGGTTGGTTAGGTTATGGGTTGGTTAGATGGCGGGTTGGTTAGGGTTATGGGGTTGTTAAGGTGGGTTGGTTAGGTTATGGGTTGGTTAGGTTATGGGTTGGTTAGGTTATGGGGTTGGAGAGTTATGGGTTGGTTGGTTATGGGTTGGTTAGTTATGGGTGTGTTGGGTTGCGGGTTGGTTAGTTATGGTTGGTTGGGTTATGGGTTGGTTAGGGGTTATGGGTTGGTTAGGTTATGGGTTGGTTAGGTTGTGGGTTGGTTGGGTTATGGGGTTGGTTTGGTTATGGGGTTGGTTAAGGCGGGGTTGGTTAGGGTTATGGGTTGGTTGGGTTATGGGTTGGTTAGGTTATGGGTTGGTTAGGTTATGGGTTGTTAGGTTATGGGTTGGTTAGGTTATGGGTTGGTTAGGTTGGGTTGGGTTAGGTTATGGGTTGCTAGGGTTATGGGTTGGTTAGGTTAGGTTTGGGGTTGGTTAGGTTATGGGTTGGGTTAGGGTTATGGGTTGGTTAGGTTAGGTTATGGGTTGGTTGGGTTAGGGGTTGGTTAGGTTATGGGTTGGTTAGGTTATGGGTTGGTTAGTTTGTGGGTTGGTTAGGGTTATGGGTTGGTTAGAGGGGGTTGGTTTATGGGGTTGGTTAGGGGTTGGCGGGTTGGTTAGGGTTATGGGTTGGTTAGGGTTGCGTTGGGGTAGGGTTATGGGTTGGTAGGGTTATGGTTGGTTAGGTTATGGGTTGTTAGGTTATGGGTTGGTTAGGTTATGGGTTGGTTAGGTTATGGGTTGGTTAGGGTTATGGGGTTGGTTGGTTGGCGGGTTGGTTATGTTGTGGGGGTTGGTAGGTTATGGGTTGGTTGGGTTATGGGTTGGTTAGGTTATGGGTTGGTTAGTAGTGGTTATGGTTGGGTTGTAGGTTATGTTATAGGGTTATGGGTTGGTTAGGTTATGGGTTGGTTAGGTTGCGGGTTGGTTAGGTTGTGGGTTGGTTAGTTATGGGTCTGGTTTGGTTATGGGTTGGTTAGGTTATGGGTTGGGGTTAGTGGTTGGTTGCTATGGGTTGGTTGGGTTATGGGTTGGTTAGGTTATGGGTTGCTGTTAGGGTTATGGGTTGTTAGGTTAGGTTAGTGGGTTGTTAGGTTAGGTTATGGGGTTGGTTAGTTAGGTTATGGGTTGGTTAGGGTTAGGTTGGCGGGTTGGTTAGGGTTATGGGTTGGTTAGGGTATGGGTAGGTTAGGGTTATGGGTTGGTTAGGTATGGGTTTTTTAGGTTAGGTTATGGTTGGTTAGGTTATGGGTTGGTTAGGTTAGGGCATGGGGTTGGTTAGGTTATGGTTGGTTAGGTAATGGGTTGGTTAGGTAATGGGTTGGTTAGGTTATGGGTTTGTTAGGTATGGGGTTGGTTAGGGTTATGGGTTGGTTAGGTTGGGGTTAGGTTATGGGTTGGTTAGGTTATGGTTTGTAGGTAATGGGTTGGTTAGGTAATGGGTTGGTTAGGTTATGGGTTGGTTAGGTTATGGGTTTGTTAGGTTAGGGTATGGGTTATGAAGGTGGTGGTTAGGTAATGGGTTGGTTAGGTAATGGGTGGTTAGGTAATGGGTTGGTTAGGTTATGGGTTGGTTAGGTTATGTTGTTACGTTAGGGTATGGTTAGGTTTTGGTGGGTTGTTAGGTTAGGTGAGGGGTTGGTTAGGTAATGGGTTGGTTAGGTAATGGGTTGGTTAGGTAATGGGTTGGTAGAAAGGGGGTTGGTTAGTGTTATGGGTTGGTTAGGTAATGGGCTGGTTAGGTTAGGTTAGGTGTTTAATCAGGTGAAATAAGCAAGGGGGCTAATCTTCATGTGATCCTTAAGAAATAAGACATTTCTAAATAAAAATAACAATGGTGGTGATGGTGATGAGTATTATTCCACCCACTACAACAGATACACCAGTAACTAATGTATAATACAACGGGGGTACAGGTGAGCGAGGCCGTTATTAATGAAATAAGAGCCAGGTGAGATTAATATCGCCCTTACTTCCTCTTCGTCTTCCTCTCCTCTCCTTCCTTCCGTTCTCACCCACTTCCTCCTTCCGGTCTCATCACCTTTGTCCTCTTCAAATGACCTCACGTGCCTGACCCCCCCAATCCCTCTCCTCTGTCATCTCATTCATAAAACGAGAGAAACAGGTGTGGGTGGAGAGAGGGGTGTGGGGGGGACAGGTGTGGTGAGAGAAGGACAGAGAGACAGGTGGGTGGTGAGATAGAGGGGGGGGCAGAGACAGGTGAGAGGGAGAGAGACAGGTGGATGAGGGATAAGGGGAAGGAGAAAAGAAAAGGGGAGGGGGAATTAGGGTGAGGGGAGGGGAATAGGTGAGGGGGAAGTAGACAGTTGAGGGGAGAGGGACAGGTAGGGAGGGAGGGGAGGGGCAGCGGTTTACAACAGGTGGAAAAAAATACTGGTTAATCGATCCTTATTTCCGGCTTGAATAAAAGACACTATAGATGACGCTGACCATCCGTTGGTGCCCCTCACAACAGAGCCAACAGATGGCGCTAACTACCTCACAACAGTCAACAGAGAGCGTTACCTTTAAGATTATCAACAGGTGACTTTAACCACTTCACAACAGTCAACAGAGAGCGCTTTTAAGATTATCAACAGGTGACTTTAACCACTTCACAACAGAACCAACAGATGACGTTAACCACCACCACGTCCTCCCACAACAGAGTTAACAGAAGGCGGGGCGGGGAGAGGAAGCCCCACCACCAGGCGCGTCTATAGAGTCATCAGGACCAGGCGCCAGGTAATGTAAATTTGATGGATAAAGGAAGCAGAGCAGCTATTGATTCGACGTGGGCGTGGGTGGGCGTTGGGTGCGTCGTGGGCGTGGGGAGCGTCGTGGGAGTGGGTGGGCGTTGGGAGCATCGTGGGCGTGGGCGTGTGTGGTAGCCTCACCTCCTGTCACAAGTATATGGCGCGATGCTTCATTCTCTGACACACACACACACACACACACACACACACACACACACACACACACACACACACACACACACACACACACACACACACACACACACACTGCACAGCTTAGTGTAAACAGTATTAAGCTATGATTCACTATTAGCTTAAGACTCATTATATAACTAAGCTAAATAACATTACCCAAAGCTAAAATTTTCTATAACTTTCCTCAGAGCTAAAAACTATTTACTGAAAGCTTAACTTCATAAGTTTTCAGCTACGGAACATTACGCTTTAGCTACAGTTCTCAAGAGTTTTCACTCAGCTACAGGTTAGGTTAGGTTGTGGAGGAAATAAGTACTAGTGTTACCAAAGCGGAAATATGGGGGAGGTTGAGGAGCGTTTCACCACCACACTGTGACCAGGAGGGAGGAGGAGGGCGGGGAGAAGGAGGAGGGGGGAGGAGGAGGTTGATGGGGGGAGGAGGAGGAGGATGAGGAGGGGAGGGGAAGGGTGGGAGAGGATGGCAAGGGAGGAAGAAGAGGAGAGTGGGGAAGGAAAAAGAGACAGACGAGGCTGGGACACACACCCACACACATATTATGTCTAAATCACATGTAAGTTTGTATATTTTCACCCACCGGCGGCAACACTATTAATAAACCTTTTATTATTATTATTATTATTATTATATATATATATTTTTATATATTATTATTATTATCACACACACACACACATACACACTAACCCCCCCCTCTGGACACGGTCAAACAAGAGGTTTTTTTAGTTTAACAAATATATTGACAAAGCTTGGTGTACAGTTTGCCTACTGTGAGTAATTCAGTCAGGTCTTGACACTGAGGGTGGTATCACTTCTCACTGCCACACAGGACAGAGGTTCATACACAAAGAAATACAGTCAGGTCTTGACACTGAGGGTGGTATCACTTCACTGCCACACAGGACAGAGGTTCATACACAAAGAAATACATCATATTCATTAACAGTATATATAGGTCAGTGGTCTACACATTGGAGTCATATCCCAATTGAAGACTAATCAGTGTGGGCTAGCAAATTTGGGATAAACAGCAAGAATGTCCTCAAGCATTCCTGATTCAATAATTATGTTCATGATATAATAAGCCAGGTGGACTGAAGTGTTTGACAAACAGAGAGAGAGAGAGACATAAGGACACAGAGGACCAGCCTCAACAAGATCACTGTACGTGGACGGGACAGGAAACACGCTGGAGGACACCCACGGACACGTACAACAACCAGTTAACTTAGAGAAGAAGAAGAAGAAGAAGAAGAAGAAGAAGAAGAAGAAGAAGAAGAAGAAGAAGAAGAAGAAGAAGAAAGAAGAAGAAAGAAGAAGAAGAAGAAGAAGAAGAAGAAGAAGAAGAAGAAGAAGAAGAAGAAGAAGAAGAAGAAGAAGAAGAAGAAGAAGAAGAAGAAGAAGAAGAAGGGGTTGAAGAAGAAGAAGAAGAAGAAGAAGAAGAAGAAGAAGAAGAAGAAGAAGAAGAAGAAGGAAGAAGAAGAAGAAGAAGAAGAAGAAGAAGAAGAAGAAGAAGAAGAAGAAGAAGAAGAAGAAGAAGAAGAAGAAGAAGAAGAAGAAGAAGAAGAAGAAGAAGAAGAAGAAGAAGAAGAAGAAGGAAGAAGAAGAAGAAGAAGAAGAAGAAGAAGAAGAAGAAGAAGAAGAAGAAGAAGAAGAAGAAGAAGAAGAAGAAGAAGAAGAAGAAGAAGAAGAAGAAGAAGAAGAAGAAGAAGAAGAAGAAGAAGAAGAAGAAGAAGAAGAAGAAGAAGAAGAAGAAGAAGAAGAAGAAGAAGAAGAAGAAGAAGAAGAAGAAGAAGAAGAAGAAGAAGAAGAAGAAGAAGAAGAAGGCGAAGAAGAAGAAGAAGAAGAAGAAGAAGAAGAAGAAGAAGAAGAAGAAGAAGAAGAAGAAGAAGAAGAAGGAAGAAGAAGAAGAAGAAGAAGAAGAAGAAGAAGAAGAAGAAGAAGAAGAAGAAAGGAAGAAGAAGAAGAAGAAGAAGAAGAAGAAGAAGAAGAAGAAGAAGAAGAAGAAGAAGAAGAAGAAGAAGAAGAAGAAGAAGAAGAAAAGAAGGAAGAAAGAAAAG
Organism: Homarus americanus; assembly: GCF_018991925.1. Lineage (NCBI taxonomy): Eukaryota > Metazoa > Arthropoda > Malacostraca > Decapoda > Nephropidae > Homarus > Homarus americanus. Next base: position 104,578 of record NW_024733573.1, on the reverse strand, counting down.
AAGGAGGAGGAGGAGGACAGGGGTCATTTCTGCATTTTGGAGGGGTGACCACCCAGCACAACACACGACGGCGGCAGGAGGAAATGACTCAGGAGGCACGTGTCGCTTCCTGGCTGATGACGATAGTGATGAAAGTCTCACCTTGACGCTAACCTAACCTAACCTGATTTGATCTTTGTACATACAAACTCAGGCTGCGGGAGGAAGAGAAGTAGGGGAAGAAAGGGTAGGAGGAGGAGCAAGAAGAGGAGGAAGAGGAGGAGGAGGAGGACACGGATGACTGCTCCCACACCTTTACCTCCTGACCAGTTCGCTCTCCATCGAGGAAATAACACAGGTAGCCACGACCCCACCCCCACATACCCACTCTCCGCGCCCACATTCACCCCCATGCCCACATTCTCACCTTCACGCCCACATACCCACCCTCCACGCCCACATAACTTATCTAGCTCCAAATATCTTTTCTTCTACCGCCCCTCCTCCCTCTCCTCATACCCACATTCTCTTCTCTTCTCGTGTCCTCTCTTCTCTTGTCTCCTATCCTCTCTCGCCTCCTCTCCTCTCACAAGCTGGGAGATAATCACAGCTCGTGGTCAGCCAGTCATCGTCTTAGTGGTCGTTACGTTGCAGGCGCTGTATACAAGGGCTGGACACCTTCCTCTGGCTGGGTGAGGTAACGTGGGGCACGGCACGGCACTATTACTGACACACTGATCAGATATTCAACACACCACACCATCACACCAACTCCTCCTGGGTATGAAGCAATCCCCTGATGTTATATTTCACACATGGATGTTTTAAAGGTCGACCTTGAGGCACTGGTTGCTCCTCTCAGTCCCAGACCTCCATAAAATATCATGGTGTGAAGGTGTGGAACAACTTACCCCCACCCATCAAAGCAATGACTACGCTCCCTTCCTTTAAATCATCTCTAAAAAATTATCTATTGTCTAAGTATTAATATTTCTTGTAACACTTACTATATTTACAGTACCTGCTTTTATTGTACCACCAAAACCGTTTTATCGGAAATTATGTAAATAGATAAGAAATTACCATTGCAATAAACATATTTGCCAACTAGACATAATCCTGACAGCTCTGTCCTCTTGTTCAACCTTAATACTGTACTGCTCCCCCATTATACTTATGTTTTTCAACTCCACTCTAATTTATATGTGTATGTATGTATGTGTATATGTATAAATAAATAAAAAACAAAATAATAATAAAAAATAAAATAAAAAATAAAAAATAATAAATAATAAATAAATAAATATTGAAGTGATAACCGTGGTAACATGTTCTTATTACCACCATGCTATTGTACTATTCCAGATGTTACTAAATGTTACATAATACTTCCTTGAGATAAATGTATAGTATATATCAGGTGCAGCTCAGGTTCTCAGTCATGTTAATATTGTTATTATTATCCACTGTATCTGGGTTTTTCTGGCTAAATAAAATGTTTCATTCAATAATTCTTCTCCTCCAATCCTTTCCTACTTCAACTCTCCCTCACCCTCGTTAACTCCCCACATACCTGAAACATATCCACAAACCACCCATTCATATCCGCCACATATCCACAAACTACCCACCATACCCGCCACATATCCACAAACTACCCACCCCATACCCGCCACATATCCACAAACCACCCACCCTCACATCCGCCACATATCCACAAACTACCCACCATACCCGCCACATATCCACAAACTACCCACCTCATATCCGCCACATATCCACAAACTACCCACCCCATCCGCATCATATCCACAAACTACCCACCTCATATCCGCCACATATCCACAAACCACCACCCCATATCCGCATCATATCCACAAACTACCCACCTCATATCCGCATCATATCCACAAACTACCCTCCTCATATCCGCCACATATCCACAAACCACCCAACTCATACCTGCCATCATATCCACAACCACCCACCATATCCGCCACATATCCACAAACTACCCACCTCATATCCGCATCATATCCACAAACTACCCAATTCATATCCACAAAATACCCACCTCATACCGCCACATATCCACAAACTACCCACCCCATACCCGCCACATATCCACAAACTACCCACCTCATACCCGCCATACATCCACAAACTGCCCACCCTACACCTGCCACATATCCACAAACTACCCACCCCATACCTGCCACATATCCACAAACCATCCACCTTATACCCGCCACATATCTCACAAACTACCCACCCCATACCCGCCACATATCCACAAACTACCCACCTCATACCCGCCACATATTCACAACCACCCATTCTATACCCGCCACATATCCACAAATCACCCACCTCATACCCGCCACATATCCACAAACTACCCACCTTAGAGTACCATTATTATTTCTACCACTTATCATAATGACGTTTGTAATAGTCAGGGATGAACAACTCTAGCAAGCGCTTGCAACATTTCACTAATACAACACAGCTCAACACAAGCAAAGAGTTGACACCTCCAACACCTGACCTTGTGTCCACCCCCCCCACACATCCCTCACCATGACGTCACGATGACATCATGAGTATTTGTTTACACGCTGAGGTGGGGGGCAGTGAGGCGGGCGGTGCATCACGTGAGTCACCTGCCGCCCCCCCACCCCGTGTACAGGTGTGACTCACCAGGTAGACAGCCTTGAAGTCATAATTACGGGTCATAATGTAGCCTATTGTCGTACTCCTGGAATAAGTCACACCAACATAACCCTTAAATATAAAGAGACGAATATCATACAATCATTTCCCGTGTCACATTATAGATAAATATTTTTTGACAGCCTGGGAAAAAAATATCTTCACAAATTTTATGTAAAAATTTAAAACGAATTGTGTGATATGACGATTCCCTTAGAGGCGTCTCTCTCTCTCTCTCTCTCTCTCTCTCTCTCTCTCTCTCTCTCTCCCCCACCTTAAGTTCCCCTCCCTGGCTCCCATAACTTACCCCCCACCTTCCTCCCCGTTACCTTCTCATCTCACCTACCTCTTCCTCCCTCTCAAAGCTTCCTCCTTCCCCCTCCTTCAGAGCTTCCCCCAGCCCCCAGGCCCCCAGTAAGCGTCACATTCCTGGTGGTAGTGACCTTGCCTGGGACCTCTGCAGGAGCTGAGTCACCACGCCTCACCCCCTCACCTGGGGGGATGTGCTGAAGATCAGTGTAGCTGATGTGAGGTGAAGGTGGTGGTGGTGAGGTGAAGGTGGTGGTGGTGGTGGAGGTGAAGGTGGTGGTGGTGTGGTGAGGAAGGTGGTGGTGGAGGTGAAGGTGGTGGTGGTGAGGAAGTGGTGGTGGTGGTGTGAGGTGTTGAAGGGTGGTGGGGAGGGGTGGGGTGAAGGTGGTGGTGGGTGGTGGGAGGTAGTGGTGGTGGTGAGGTGGGGGTGGTGGTGGTGGTGGTGAGGTGAAGGTGGTGGTGGTGGTGAGGTGAAGGTGGTGGGTGGTGGGTGAGGTGAAGGTGGGGTGGTGGGAGGTGAAGTGGTGGTGGTGAGTGAAGTGGTGGGTGGGTGAGGTGAAGGAATGGTGAAAGTGATGCTTACGATATGACTAACATGATGACTTGATGACATAAAGAGTTAGATCATCCGAATCAAGGGGTAAAAATCTTCTTTATTCACACCTTAATTTACTTCCTGGGAACCGTTATAACTAGGGCCCAGTTATGTATTTGTATATTTCATATGCAAATGCATATTTTGTGTGATTTTATGATATAGTGCATATTACCTAGATAACTGCATATAAATGCATATTTTGGTAAAATATTCATCTGGCAGCATTCTTTGTTGCCACTGAATGAGCACACGTGGTACTGGGAGGGAGGTGTGGAGGTGGTTAGGTGAAGTGAGGTGAGGTCACGTCGCTTTAATCTGTCGTTTCACACCTGGTCATGACTCATTGAACTAGTGAGTTAGTCAGTCAGAGAGAGTTGCTGTGTGGAGCTACTCTCTGCTGCTCGTGAAATGCCGAAAGTACAAAGAAACCAAAATGAAGTGCTGAGATCATATGTAAAGGAATTTGATGCTCTATTGATGGAAGTGTACTATTTTGTAATATTGTGAAGCACCAGTGACAAAGGAGCAAGAAATTTCAAGTCCAACAACACCTTAAAAAAATACATGTTCATATATATTTTTGAAGCACTTTCACATATATATGTTAAAACATTACGTATATTGCTTAATAAACATTAACATTAGTTTATATTAACTATTTTGTTTCCGTATAACCTGCATTCTTGGCTTTATAAGGACATTTAGTGCATATAAATGCATATTTCCTGTTTTTAGTGCATATTTGCATGCATATTTCTGTTTTAGTGCATATTTGCATGCATATTTCATGGTTTTTAGTGCATAACTATCCGGCCCTAGATATACACACACACACACACACACAAGACACAACACACACACACACACACACACACACACACACACACACACACAGACACACACACACACACACACACACACACACACACACACACACACACACACACACACACACACACTCTTTATCACACACACACACACACACACACACACACCACAGACACACACACACAGACACACACACACACACACACACACACACACACACACACACCACACACCCACACACACACACACACACAAAGTTTATCACACACTTTCATTAATAAACATAACAAGGTTGTAATGCTTGCCCTGGGACCCACAGCTGGTCTCGGGCAGGGGTGTTGGAGGCCTCTCTTGCCCTTCCCCAGGGCTTTGTCCCAGGGGTGGAGGGGACAGAGGGGCAAGGGAGGAGGATGGAGGGCGGGGGGAGGGAGGGTCCTGAGGGTGGAGGGGCTGTTTATAGGGGAGGAAAAGGAGGAGGGAAGGTGGGGGAGGTGAGGCTGTTTGTGAGGGTGGAGGGGTGATGGGGAGGTGGAGGATTGTGAGGGGTGGAGGGGAGATTGTGAGGGTGAGGGAGATTGTGAGGGTGGAGGGAGATTGTGAGGGTGGAGGGAGATGTAGGGTGGGGGGGGATTGAGGGTGGAGGGAGATTTGAGGGTGGAGGGAGATTGTGAGGTGGAGGGAAGGAGGTGAGGGGGTGATTGTGAGGGTGGAGGGGAGATTGTGAGGGTGGAGGGGAGATTGTGAGGGTGGAGGGGAGATTGTGAGGGTGGAGGGGAGATTGTGGAGGTGGGGGAGGATGCTGTGAGGGTGGAGGGAGATTGTGAGGTGGAGGGAGATTATGAGGTGGAGGAGATTGGTGAGGGCGGAGGAGATTGTGAGGGTGAGGGGAGATTGTGAGGTGGAGGGAGATTGTGAGGGGTGAGGAGACGGGAGGAAGTGGAGGGGAGATTGTGAGGTGAGGGAGATTGTGAGGGTGAGGGAGATTGTGAGGGGTGGAGGGAGATTGTGAGGGTGGAGGGAGATTGTGAGGGTGGAGGGGAGATTATGAGGGTGGAGGGAGATTGTGAGGGTGGAGGGAAGATTGTGAGGGCGGAGGGGTGATTGTGAGGGCGGGATGATTGTGTGTAAGAGCGGAGGGGTGATGATAAAGAGTGAGGGGCTGTGTAGAGGCGGGGGTGATAGTAAAGAGGTAAGGGAGGGAGGAGGCGTGGAGGGCATCACGTCGTAGGCCACGCACGAGTGCCCCCACGCCCAGCACGCCTCTGCCCCGGGCACCACCAGAGGGCACCTGGGGCACTGGGGCACCTGAGGCGGATGCTGCAGGGGTGATGGTGGGGGATGGGGAAGGGGTGGGATGGTTGGGGAGGCGGTAATGGGGATGAGGGAGATAGGGGTGAGCCGCTAAGAAGGCCATTTCTCCTGAGGACAATTGTCTTAAGGAGTCAGCCAGGAACAACGAGTGATAAAAGCGTCCCGGTCGCCCAGAAAACATCAACACCAATACAGATCACAAGTTAAGGACCACAACAGCTGAGGGAGGCGAGGGCGAGGTACTGTGGTATTCTCTCAGAAGTTTACACACACCACAGTAAACCTCTGTACACCAACTCCCACACCTAACACTATCAACAACACACACACATTACAGTAGTCACGTAATTCAGCTCAGCTAGAAACAATCCCATGAGCCTGACGGTCCGGCGGGTGGCGATAAATAAAACACACAATTGACTAAAATTTGGCGATCTTGAAAAACAGGTTTGACACTGCACTAGACAACTCTCACCACCCCAACTGTACAATCAGGCACGAATTCTCTATCGGGTAGACTGAGGGAGGGAGGGGAGGGTGTTGGGCCATCAGTGGGGGGGGTAATAATGGTGGGGTGGGAAGGGTGGCCAGCAGCCCCACGTGGCGGTGCTCAACCTCCCCCTCCACCCCCACCCCCGCAACACGATCCTGGCCACTCTGCCCAATTACTACTACTAGCCTACTACCACTACTACTATTACGAGTACTACCACAACTACTACCACCTCCACCACTACTAAGAAACATATGGCCTCCAACCACTTCCTTTAGCCATACCTTGACCACCATTTTATTACCGAACTCTCCAAATAAAAAGGTAACTACCCTAGCCGAGGTAGTTAAGTTTTCACAGATCTACGCAGCATTCAGTAACTGTTGCCTCATAGTCAATATTTGTGACTGTTGTTGACTTACGGGCTGATGATCTCATTCCCTAAGACACAACAGAGCAGACGACACCTCAACCAGGTCACGACGCACTACTACTACTACTACTACTACTACTACTACTACTACTACTACTATCCATCGATTTGTGGGTAGCGATGAAAGCTGGTGATAAGGGTGGGCAATGGCTGGGGGAGTGAGGGTGGAGATGGTAATGGGTGGCAGGCAGCAGGAGGCATAAAGAAGGGCAGGTAATGGGCGGCAGCAGGGCAAGGCAGGGGTAGGTAATGGGCAGGTGAGCATAAAGAAGGGAGGTAATGGGCGGCAGGGCAGGCAGGGAGGTAATGGGCAGGCAGCAGGGGCAAGGCAGGGAGGTACGGGCGGCAGGCAGGGCAAGGCAGGAGGTAATGGGCGGCAGCAGGGCATAGGGGAGGCACGGGCGGCAGGTAGGGCAGGGCAAGGGGCAGGGTGGCAGCAGGGCAAGGCAGGGGGCAAGGCAGGGGAGGTGGGTGGGCAGGCAAGGCAGGGGAGGTAATGGGCAGCAGGAGCATAAAGGGGAGGTAATGGGCAGCAGGCAAGGCAGGGAGGTGGGGTGGCAGCAGGGCAAGGCAGGAGGTAATGGGCAGGGGCAAGGCAGGGAGGTAATGGCGGCAAGGCAGGGAGGTAATGGGCGGGCAGGGCAGGCAGGAGGTAATGGGCAGCAGGAGCAGCAAAGCAGGGAGGCAGGGCAGGGTATGGCAGCAGGGGACAAGGCAGGGAGGTGCACGGTGGCAGGGGCAAGGCAGGGAGGTAATGGGCGGCAGCAGGGCAAGGGGAGGCATGGGCGGGCAGCAGGAGCATAAAGCAGGGGAGGCAGCAGGAGGCAGGGAGGTAATGTAAGGCAGCAGGCAAGGCAATAATGGCGCAGCAGGGCAAGGCAGGGGAGGTAATGGGCGGCATGGGCAAGGCAGGGAGGTGGCGGGCAGGGCAAGGCAGGGGAGGTAATGGGCAGGGCAAGGCAGGGAGGTAATGGGCAGAGCAGGGCAAGGCAATGGGAGGTAATGGGCGCAGTAGGGCAAGGCAGGGAGGTAATGGGCGGCAGTAGGGGTACAAGGCAGGAGGTAATGGGCGGCAGCAGGGCAAGGCAGGAGGTAATGGGCGGCAGGGGGCAGGGAGGTAATGGGTGGCAGCAGGGAGGCATGGGCGCAGGGGCAAGGCAGGAGGTAATGGGCAGCAAGTAGGGGGCAAGGGTAATGGGCAGGGCAAGGCAGGGCAGGTAGCAAGGCAGGGCAGGGAGGTAATGGGTATCAGTAGGGCATAACAGGGAGGGGTGGGATGGCAGACAGGGGCGGCGCTCGGGGTGGTACGTGTTGCATCAGAGAGGGTGGAAGGGTAAGGATGGACAGGAGGTAGAAGGGGTAAGCAAAGAAGAGGAGGTCGGGGAGAGGAGGTGGAAGAGGGAGGGTAGGGTTGAGGGAGGTGAAAGGAGGTGTAGTATGAAAGAGGGAGGGTAGGGAGATAGACAGGAGATGGAAAGGGAGGGGGACAATAATATACAACTCTATATACAAGAGCCTGGGAATGTAAACACACTATGGTGGAGTGTGTAGAACAACACACACACACACACACACACACACACACACACACACACACACACACACACACACACACACACACACACACACACACACACACACACACACTAAAACAGATCAACATCCAACGACAGACGTACAGTACATATAACAACAACAAACTGTGCCCAAACAATCATCACACCTCACTTTGAATCACACCTGACCATAAAAAACCATCCTGATACGACCAAAAACATCATCAGTCAGGCAGAAGAGACGGAGTTTGTGGCTGAAAACTACAATACATTTAGGTGTTGACGAGCACCAGGTAATGGACAGGTGACCTACAGGACCATAACACCTGGACAGGTGAGAACAATAAGGGTTCTGTCTGTCTCACTGTAAGGCTTAAAGTGAGAGAGGTAGAGTGTGTGAGAGTGTGTGAGAGAGTGTGTGAGAGAGAGAGAGTGAGTGTGTGTGTGTAAAGGCAAGCAATGTGTGTGTGTGTTGGTCACTCCCTATGTTCATGTACTCAAGCAGTTAAATGTGCACCCCAAGTTTATCCAGTCCAGTAGACGGAGGCGCCAAAAACTACAAATACATATAAAGTCTTAAACCTTACTTGATAAAAAAAATACAGAATAGTTAAATAGTTTGCAAGTTATTAATAGAATGGGAATAAATGGACTTTATTTATTTATTTATCAAGTTTAGAATTCTGGGCCAGACATCATTGATAATTTAAAGATAATTTAGTCCCATAATTCCTGAAGCCATCAAGTGTTCAATACAATACACTGGTACAGACAATAACCACAGTCACGCCTAGAGAGACTCAACACTGTAACACTGTATCTGTCACTGTCTATACTGAGCTGCTATTACCAAGACGGACGGACGGACGGACGGACGGACACACACACAACACACACACGTTCACTGCCTCCTCACACACACACACACACACACACACACACACACACACACACACACACGCACACACACGTTCACTGCCTCCTCTCACACACACACACACGTTCACTGCCTCCTCTCTCACACACACACACTCCCACACCTCCAGCACCTGTTGGCCTGTGTCTCACCGACGGCAGGACTCACCCCTCCCTCTCCCTGCCCTCTCCCTGCCCTCTCCTCCCCTCTCCCTGCCCTCTCCTCCCCTCTCCTCCCCAAGCCTGCAGTAAAATAAAAAACAAAAGTAAAAAGCCATGCGGGCTCTTCAAGAAGAATACACCAGGTGGTGAAGAGGCGAACGAGGAGGGCGGCAGCAGGGACGCCACCACTCGCCACAACAATAACAAACCCTTCACCCACGCCCACACGCCACGGTAAACAGCCCTCGAGTGGACAGTATGAAGACAGCCTCACAGAAGCTCAGGTGAGAGAAGTGAGAGAGAAGTGAGAGAGAAGTGAGAGAAGCATCATTGTGCAGAGGAAATGCCACAGAGTTGTATATAGCGTCGACGTCACTCATGACCAGGACAGATACTTCAGGTGAGGATTTATTTGTTTGGATCACCTGAAGATTAGTAACCCCAGTTTATTCCACCTGATGATTAAATACTAACCTAACCTAACCTAACCTAACCTAACCGAGCCTAGCCTAGCCTAACCTAACCTAACCTAACCTAACCTAACCTAACCTAACCGAACCTAACCGAACCTAGCCGAGCCGAGCCTAGCCTAGCCTAGCCTAGCCTAGCCTGGGCCGAGCCGAGCCTAAAGGCCTAATTTTAACCTAACTCTCTCCTATAATTCACATTAAGAGTTCGAGACAAATAATGATCTGAGTATAATTACGAGAATAAAAGTTGAAATAACTTTATTACCATTTGCTTCAGGAGAGAGAGAGAAAGAGAGAGAGAGAGAGAGAGAGAGAGAGAGTGAAGAGGAGAAGGGTTAGAGGAGAGGGAGAAGTAGTAAAAAAGATAGGAGGGGGGGCGTAAGAGGGGAAGGGAGGAGGGGAAGGCTGGGAGGGGAAGAAACTCGACAAGATAATGATGTACCTCGTCAACAGTGCTGGGTCATTCATTCACTAATTTCTTCAGACTCTGTTGATGATAAACCTTCGAGTGCTCTTAACTGTCGTAAGCCCCCCTCACTGGTAGATAACAGCAGAGGGTCACCACCGTCACTTGTATCAGAAACACACCTGCTGGGAACGTGACACACTATTTACAGTCAAGTCACCCCTATGTTAACACACCTGTCAATCAGTGTCAATGGATGGGACACCTGTCATTTAGGGCCCCCGACACCTGTTAATCAAGGACACACATACACACCTGTAACCTCTGATTCTACACCTGTGAATCACGGACACACACGTGTAATCTCCGTCCCTACACCTGTTAATCAAGGACACACACCTGTAATCTCAGACTCTACACCTGTTACTCACGGATACACACCAGTCAGGTTAGTCTTCAGGTGGGTGTACGTGTCTCACTACACGGTCGGACAGGTAAGCAAAACTGATAACGTTGTTTATTGCGATACAGATCATGACCTTCAGGTGAGGTAACAACATCAGGTTGCGGCCCTTGCCACCTTGGGCCGTAGTTATATACCTGTGGATATTTCGACCGTAGTTACCCATGGAAGTTTATCGAGCCTTGTCACCTTCGGCCGTGGAGTTACCTGTAAAAGTTTCCGAAATGATCACTCTGTTACCCAACACCTGTGTGTCTGATCAAGTGTTTGTCGCGCAAGAGCCTGGGGGGTGGGAGGGAGGGGGGGGGGGAGGGTGAGAGAAGGGTGCAGCCAATAGCCTGTGACGCAAACAGTCTAAGTGCATAGGGTGACTTATCTTCTCAGTCAATCAGTCAGTCAGTCAAGAGTGGCATTCATAGAGCTGACTGAAACGTGAGACGGCAGCTGTCAAAAGGTTGTTTGTTTGTGAGGTAACATACGAGCTAATCAAAGGTAAACAATAATAGCGCAAACAAAGGATGATAAACTGCCTTTAAACCCCGACTACTGCCGAAGGTGTAAACATGGTGTGTTTATCAGGTCATATAACATATTACCTGATAAACACACCTTGTTTATATATATATATGACAAAAATAAACAACGCCAGGGCAAACAGGGGGTCAAGTGGCCTCTAAACCCATACTGACGAAGACGTAAACAACACGTGATATAAAGTAAACAACACCAGGGCAAACAGGGGGTGACCAAAAGGCCTCTTATACCCCCACTACTGACGAAGGCAAACTCCAACAGTCAGATCTGGACCTTTAGACACACCTCCTGAAGGGAAGTCACTAGAAACACGTATGTCTGGTGTCACGTCATCTCCTATGTCTCCTAGGGGGGGGGGATTTGTCTCCTAGGGGTGACGGAACTGTCTCCTAGGGCGACCGACCTGTCTCCTAGGGGGTGGAGGAAGGGGGCGACCCTGACCTGTCTCCTGGGGGTGGACCCTGACCTGTCTTCTCCTAGGTACAAGTAGTGGTGGTGGAGAACACATGATCCCACTATCGTTATTATCTTGTTGTGACTGACCACCAGCCAGGCCCTCCCCCCCTCCCCGTCTTCACCACCTACAGTATCTCACCACCATCTCTCATCCATCACTCATCTCACCACTCATCACCCCATCTCACTCACCCATCTCACCACCTCATCTCACCACTCATCTCACCCCCCTCATCTCACCCTCATCTCACCCTCATCTCACCCCTCATCTCACCACTCCCTCATCCACCCCCTCATCTCCTCACCTCATCTCACCACTCATCTCACCCCCTCTCACCACTCATCTCACCACTCATCTCACCACTCATCTCACTACCTCACCATTTCCCTCACTTAACCTAAGCATCATGGTGATAAATTAAGCTGGGAGGGAAACTCTTCAGGTAACCCCATTATATTTATAGAAACAGGATACTTTTACAGGATATATTAACAGGATATATCAACAGGATAGATTAACAGGATATATCAACAGGATAGATTAACAGGATATATCAACAGGATAGATTAACAAGATAGATCAACAGGATAGATTAACAGGATATATCAACAGGATAGATTGACAGGATAGATCAACAGGATAGATTAACAGGATAGATCAACAGGATAGATTAACAGGATATATCAACAGGATAGATTGACAGGATAGATCAACAGGATAGATTAACAGGATATATAAACAGGATAGATTGACAGGATAGATCAACAGGATAGATTAACAGGATAGTCTACCATCAGAAAACGTGGGTGACTAAAGAACATGGTTTGTAAAATCCCACTCGGGAAAAAAGTATCCCTCAAATGTTGGCGAAATACATCCAATCGACAGATCAGGAAAGGTGGACACTTGAGGCGAGAAAACACACACACACACACACACACGTTCACTACCTCTTCACACACACACACACACACACACACACACACACACACACACCAGGTACACAAATTATCTCCCCACCTGGTCATAAATAACAAATACCACCCCGTAACACCTCGTCTGATTCACGCATTACATCATAACATATATCAAAGTCTACATTATCACCTTATCGGTGGTAATAACCATAAGCCGGTTATTTTCACCTCCTGTAGTCTTGTATAGATATGGCCAAGACATCACAGGTGGGCGAGTAAACTACAGGTTAATCACAGGTAACTTAACAGGTATATAACTGCTGCTTTAGACTCTCTGTTTATCCGCCTTAGTTTATTTCACCTGATTAATTATTTTTGTAGTTATGTATTTCTGTCTGGTTGTAGTGAAGGTCAGGTTCAGGGCTAAACAAAGGTGATATAACAAAGGTACTCAATATCCAACCAGGAGCCAACTCGTATATCAAGGAGATTCATCTTTCCAGTGAGTGACAGACAGACGACCCCATAAGGAACACGTATTTGTTTATTCCCCGCATATATATATACAGGTACTAAATATGTATCATACTACGACATCTGCATACACAGGTAGTCAAGGGCGAGTACCTGGGCCACACCTGGTGATGAATACCAAAACATACCTGTGTTAGTTAATTACTATACTTAGAACAGGTAAGGTTAGGTGAGGCGAGTTGTTATACGGAGTTAATTATATCTTTTGTTTATATATTATCAAGAGAGAGAGAGAGAGAGAGAGAGAGAGAGAGAGAGAACGTGTGTGTGTGTGTGTGTGCCACTTGGTGGGTGGTGATAGTAAGCGTGGGACTACGATAGTGTTTAGCTGTCACAGTTCCAAGAAGCCCCCCCCACCCCTCAGCCACGGGGATATCAGCCAACATAGTGATAGATGCCACCTAGGGTACTGGCCGAACAAAGACCACTTTACCTGGCATAGATTGGTGTGCGGGGGAGTGTACAGCCGTCTGTGTACCTGAGAATTTTTACGTTACCTGATAATTTGTCTCCACCCCCTCCCCAGCTTATTTCACCTGAAGATTTTCCCCTCCTCAGCTTAATTCACCTGAAGATTTATCCCCTCAGCTTAATTCGCCTGAAGATTAGCCAATCTCAGCTTAATTCACCAGCATATTAATCACCTTAACTCTATCCTAACCTAACCCAACCTAATCTAACCTAACCCATCAGGTAGCATCAGGACTCAGCAAAACTACAGGAAGATCTAAACAAATTTTTCGAATGGTCTGAAAAATGGCAGATGAAATTCAACGTGGACAAATGTAAAGTACTCAGTATAGGAGATGTAAACAGGGAAACCAGATACCAGATGAACAACGATGCCATAGAGAAATCCGACTGCGAGAGAGATTTAGGAGTAATGATAAGTAGGAACCTTAAGCCAAGTAAACAATGTGTTTTTGCCCGTAACAAGGCTAATAAAGTACTTGGGTTCATACAAAGGAGTGTTAGTTACAAGACTAGCGAGGTCATCCTAAAACTGTATCTTGCTCTTGTGAGACCACACCTGGATTACGCAGTTCAGTTCTGGTCACCGTATTACAGAATGGATATAGAATCCTTGGAAATAATTCAGAGGAGAATGACAAGACTAATCCCGGGCATTAGGAATCTTGAGTATAGAGACAGGTTAAAGCATCTTAATTTGCACTCCCTCGAGAGACGTAGAGCGAGGGGCGACCTGATAGAGGTGTATAAGTGGAAGGCAGGGCTAAACAAAGGGGACATTACAAAGGTACTCAAACTATCCAACCAGGAGCGAACTCGTAACCATGGTTTTAAATTAGACAAATTTAGATTTAGGCGGGAAATAGGTAAACACTGGTTTGGAAACAGAGTAGTGGATGAATGGAACAAGTTACCAAATATCATCATTAACTCGAATACGCTGGATAGCTTCAAACATAGGTTGGATGCTTATATGAGCAATAGGGGTTTGGTGTAAACGGGACTGCCCAGTATGGGCCAATAGGCCCGCTGCAGTTTCCTCCATTCTTATGTTCTTATGTTCTTATGAATTAAGCTGGGTTGACCAATTTTCTGGTGACCCTGAATTTTATTGTAAATACGGAAGAAGGAAGACGTGAAGAAAAACACCGATGGAGATGATAAACAGAAGAATAAGAAGAAACGAAAGAAGACATAGAGCAAAATTAAATAAATGAAGGAGGAAGACACTAGTAATAACTTATGTATACAAATGATGCAATTAGTTTACTGAAAACTTAAAAAAAGAGACATTTCCTGACAGCACCTACCCCCTCCTGACAGCACCTACCCCCTTCTGACAGTCTCCTGACAGTCCATACCCCCTCCTGACAGCACCTACCCCCTTCTGACACTCTCCTGACAGTCCATAGCCCCTCCTGACAGCACCACCCCCTTCTGACACTCTCCTGACAGCCCATACCCCCTGACAGCACCACCCCTTCTGACACTCTCCTGACAGCACCTAACCCTTCCTGACACTCTCCAGACAGTCCATACCCCCTCCTGACAGCACCTACCCCTTCTGACCTCTCCTGACAGTCCATACCCCTCCTGACAGCCCTTACCTCCTCCTGACAACACCTCCTCAGGTCCACCTGTGAGACAGATAAGTTCACCAATATATTTCGTATCTTCAAGACGTTACTGGTCATAAACAACATGTGTGGCGATAACCCTAAGATGTTCGCCTCCTCCTCCCCTCTTCCCCTCACCCTCCCCTCTTCCCCTCACCCCTCTTCCCCCCTCCTCCATCTTTTAACTCTTAGCCACTTCACCTCTGCCCACCCCTTCTCAACCCCCCTCCTCCTCGTCGTGGTGGTGGGGGGGGCTAATGGTGGAGGGGGTGGGGAAGCTGTGAGGAAGGTTGTGGTGGGGTTGGGAGGCTGTGTGAGTGGTGGTGGGGAAGCTGTGGTGGTGGTGGTGGGGAGGGTGGGGAGGCTGTGGTGGGGGTGGGGAAGCTGTGGGGAGGTTGTGGTGGGGGTGGGTAGGCTGTGGTTGGGGGAGGTTGTGGGTGGGGTAGGTGGCTGTGGTTGGGGTGGGGAGGGTGGTGGGGGTGGGGGCAACAGTGTGGGGCAGAGGAAGGTGATATGATGAGTCAAGTGCCAAGTTATCTAGGTGAGGCTCGTGGCACTATCCTCCCCCCTCCTGCCAACTATCCTCCTTCTCCCCTTCCCACCCTCCCCCTCCCTACCCACCACTACCCTCCCCGTCCCCTACAATACTACTCCTCCCTCCCCACTACCCTCCCCTTCCACTCCCCACTACTTTCACATTATCCTCCCCACTAAGATCCCTCCCCTCACCCCTCACAGTTCTCCCTATGCCCTGGGTATCTCTCAGTCCCTCACTATCTCCCATCATGTCTCCGTCACTCAGCCCACATGGTCACTCAGCCCACATGGTCACTCAGTCCACATGGTTACTCAGCCTTCATGGTAACTCACCCGCCATGCTCACTCACCCCATCGTCACTCAGCCCCCATCGTCACTCAGCCCCTTATGGTCACTCATGGTCACTCACCAGGTCATCACGGTGGCAGAGAGGAGTAATAAGCCTTTCACCATCACCAAAACAAGATAGACCCATTACCTAACACCACTCCCACCAACACCTGTCGTTAATTATTACCTCACCTGAGCACCTCACCTGGATAAAGAATAAACCAACTTAAAATTAATACTGTTAGTTAAAAGTCGGTGTCAATTAAACCTCGATATCATGAATTAAACCTCGATATCAACAATTAAACCTCGATATCAACAATTAAACCTCGATATCAACAATTAAACCTCGATATCATCAATTAAACCTCGATATCAACAATTAAACCTCGATATCAGCAATTAACCTTGGATCTATAGTATTAATTTGGTTTATGTCAATTCCTATCTGGTCCGTAATTGTATTTGCTTGTTTACAATAATGTTTTGTGTGTTGTTATTGTTTATGTCTCATTACATCGACATAAACATCTTAAGAACACGTAAACACATTCTAGCACACACATACACACACGTCCTAGGAAACATTCATATACATACACACGTAATAATACATATATGTATACCTACTACCACATAAATGAATACACAATACTCACAAATCATTTCTGTACTTGGCCATACGTTGAGAACACCTCCATATCAATAGTGGTAGTGGTGGTGGTAGTGGTGGTGGTGGTGGTAGTGGTGGTGGTAATGGTGGTAGTGGTGGTGGTGTGTTAAGAGTCATAGACCATTCCTCACCTGTCACCTGTAATGAAGTAGATCTGTTTTATTCATTTATTCGAATAGGATAACTTACAAGGCATCTTCTACCCTCCATTATCATCACCCGCCCACACCCCTCACACACACGCCCACACCCTTCAGACCCACCCACACCCCTTACACACCCATATCTGAGCCCCATTCCTTTCCCATTTCTCCATCCCCTCCTCCATTCTAACCCTTCCATCTTCCATTCCTTCATCTCCTCCTTTATTCACCTTCTCAAACTCCCTCTCATTTCAGACAACTTCCTTTCCCTTCATCTCCTCCTCCACCAATCAGACGAGGCAGATCTATACACCACAAGTTATAGTATATATTATAAAAAAAAATCTTTGTTATATACACAGTGAGATAAACGAGGCACGTATAGGTAGATATACGTGTGTCCTTTATGTACTTATATATGTACGTGTCCTTGTACTATATACCATACGTAGCAAGATGCCCGTGTCCTTGATTTATCTAAGTAGTTCAAATCAGAGCGAGATTATCAGGGCCAGAGCCAGCAGCGCCATGTTTAAAAGTCCAGCTGCCGTGTGTGTGTGTGTGTGTGTGTGTGTGTGTGTGTGTGTGTGTGTGTGTGTGAAAGATAAACCTTCAACAGCCAGACACGTGACGGGAGTAGGTTCATTATCTAACCTCCAATCATTAGGTTAGGTCAGGTCAGGTCAGGTCAGGTTAGGTTAGGTCTCTCTCCCTAAATCGTGGCCCCTGATTTCTCTCCTCCACGATAATGAGCCTCGTTATCTGCAGGTAAAATGCTTCTTCTCGCTAATCTATCATGTCAACAGGAAGTGTTGTTAAGTGTGGCGAGGTCTTGAGGGGCGAGGTCTTGAGGGCGAGGGTCTTCGAGGGCGAGGTCTTGAGGGAGCGAGGTCTTGAGGGGCAGGTCTTGAGGGGCGAGGTCTTGAGGAGCGAGGTCTTGAGGGCGAGGTCTTGAGGGCGAGGGTGAGGAGCGAGGTCTTGAGGGGCAGGTCTTGCGGGTCTTGAGGGCGGGGTCTTGAGGGGCGAGGTCTTGAGGGGCGAGGTGTGAGGGGCAGGTCTTGAGGGGCGAGGTCTTGAGGCGAGGTCTTGAGGGGCGAGGTGAGGCGAGGTGGGGGCGAGGGTCTTGAGGGGGCGCAGGTCTTGAAGGAGCGAGGTCTTGAGGCGAGGTCTTGAGGGCAGGTCGAGGTCTTGAGGGGCGAGGTCTTGAGGGCGAGTCTTGAGGGGCGAGGTCTTGAGGGCGAGGTTTTGAGGGCAGGTCTTGAGGGCGAGGTCTTGCGTGGCGAGGTCTTGAGGGGCGAGGTGAGGAGCGAGGTCTAGAGGGAGAGGTCTTGAGTGGCGAGGTCTTGAGGGCGAGGTCTTGAGGGGCGAGGTCTTGAGGGGCGAGGTCTTGAGGGGCGAGGTCTTGAGGGGCGAGGTCTTGAGGGAGCGAGGTCTTGAGGGAGCGAACTCCTTCAAGATAATGCCAAGAAAATTCTGATCTTAAAAGGTCATGGAGGTTATAGCCAAGATGATAATGTTACAAAAATTATAATGGTTAATGTTACAAAAATTATAATGGTTAATGTTACAAAAATTATAATGGTTAATATATGTTATAACCAAACGGGTAATGTTTAATGGACGATTATAACCGAAATGTTTAAAGTTAGAACCAAATATTACAATGGCTAATGTTTAATGAATAATAAAACCAACAAATCTATATTATAACCAAAATAAAAATAGTTCATGTATAACCAAATTGACAACGTGTAGCAAATAATGTAACTAAAGAATTTAATGTTATAACCAAAATACCAAAATTAATTGTTTTTTCTGTCAGTGTCGGATTGATTTAAATAACAATAAATATAAGTGTATCAACATTATTATCAAGGGGGGGGGGGCAGTGTATCACAGAGGCTACGGTAAGGAGGGGTTAGGTTAGGTTGGTGTTAGGTTGGTGTTAGGTTAGGTTGGTGTTAGGTTGGTGTTAGGTTGGTGTTAGGCTGGTGTTAGGTTAGGTTAGGTAAACAATAGAGAAGGGAAGGAATGGGGAATGAAGCTGAGGAAAGGGTGGGAAGGGGAGGAGGAAGAAAAAGAGGGAGGGGTGGAATGGAGTGGAGACTTAGGGAAGAGGAGGAAGGGAAGGAGAAGAAGAGGATGGGGAAGGAGAGAGAAGAGGCGAGGGGAAAGGAAGAGGGAGGAGAGGGAGAAAGGGGAGGGGGAGGGGAGGGTAGAACAGGACCGTCGGGAACAATTTAAGTTATCATGACGCAGGTACAGTGCTGTGTTATGACGCAGGAACAGTACTGTGTTATGACGCAGGTACAGTACTGTGTTATCAAGACTCAGGTACAATAGTGTGGTATGACGCAGGTACAGTACTGTACGTGTGTTTATGACGCAGGTACAGTACTGTGTTATGACGCAGGAACAGTAGTGTGTGCTATGACGCAGGTACAGTAGTGTGTTATGACGCAGGTACAGTACTGTGTTATGACGCAGGAACAGTAGTGTGCTATGACGCAGGTACAGTAGTGTGTTATGACGCAGGTACAGTACTGTTTTATCATGACGCAGGTACAATAGTGTGGTATGACGCAGGTACAGTACTGTGTTATGACGCAGGAACAGTACTGTGTTATGACGCAGGTACAGTACTGTGTTATCATGACTCAGGTACAATAGTGTGGTATGACGCAGGTACAGTACTGTGTTATGCGCAGGCACAGTAGTGTATGACGCAGGTACAGTACTGTGTTATGACGCAGGAACAGTAGTGTGCTATGACGCAGGTACAGTACTGTGTTATGACGGTACAGTACTGTGTTATCATGACTCAGGTACAATAGTGTGGTATGACGCAGGTACAGTACTGTGTTATCATGACGCAGGTACAGTACTGTGTTATCATGACGCAGGTACAGTACTGTGTTATCATGACTCATCAACAATGTGTGGTATGACGCAGTACAGTACTGTGTTATCATGACGCAGGTACAGTACTGTGTTATCATGACTCAGGTACAATAGTGTGGTATGACGCAGGTACAGTACTGTGTTTTGACGCAGGTACAGTACTGTGTTTTGACGCAGGCAGTGCTGTGTTATGACGCAGGAACAGTAGTGTGTTATGACGCAGGTACAGTACTGTGTTATGACGCAGAACAGTAGTGTGTTATGACGCAGGTACAGTACTGCGTTATGACGCAGGAACAGTAGTGTGTTATGACGCAGGTACAGTACTGTGTTTTGACGCAGGTACAGTGCTGTGTTATGACGCAGGAACAGTGCTGTGTTATGACGCAGGAACAGTAGTGTGTTATGACGCAGGTACAGTACTGTGTTATGACGCAGGTACAGTACTGTGTTATCATGACGCAGGTACAGTACTGTGTTATCAGGCAGGTACAGTACTGTGTTATGACGCAGGAACAGTAGTGTGTTATGACGCAGGAACAGTGCTGTGTTATGACGCAGGTACAGTACTGTGTTATCATGACGCAGGTACAGTACTGTGTTATGACGCAGGAACAGTACTGTTATGACGCAGGAACATAGTGTGTTATGACGCAGGTACAGTACTGTGTTATGACGCAGGTACAGTACTGTGTTATCATGACGCAGTACTAATCATGACGCAGGTACCTGTGTTATCATGACGCAGGTACAGTACTGTGTCATGACGCAGGTACAGTACTGTACATGTACGCATGTGTTATCATGACGCAGGTACAGTGTGTGTTATGACGCAGGTACTGTGTTATCATGACGCACAGGTGTGTTACAGTACTGTGTTATCATGACGCAGGTACAGTACTGTTTATGACGCAGGTACAGTACTGTGTTATGACGCAGGTACAGTGTGTGTTATCATGACGCAGGTACATACTGTGTTATCATGACGCAGGTACGGTATGTGTTATGACGCAGGTACAGTACTGTGTTATGGCGCAGGTACAGTACTGTGTTATGACGCAGGTACAGTACTGTGTTATGACGCAGGTACAGTACTGTGTTATCATGACGCAGGTACAGTACTGTGTCATGACGCAGGCAGTACTGTGTTATCATGACGCGTGCAGTACTGTGTTATCATGCGCAGGTACAGTACTGTGTCATGACGCAGTGTACTGTGTTATCGTGTGTTATCTGTTGTCTCCTCAGCTTGTGCCTCTTGTTATCACCAGATGTTGTTAACTTAATCTTGAGGCATTACGTCCCCGTGGCGTACTGTGACCTGTGGCACTGTGACCCCTGTGGCACTCTGGCGTCCACTGTGACTCCTGACCTGTCTCCCGCACGGCACTCTGGCAACCTGTGGCACTTTAACTGTCCCATGGCACTGTGACCTCCCGTGGCACTGTGACCTCCTGTGGCTATGTGACCTCCCATGTGGCACCCATGGCCCTGACCTCACCGTGACCTCCCGTGGCACTGTGACCTCCCGTGGCACTGTGACCTCCCGTGACCTCCTGTGCACTGTGACCTCCTGTGGCACTGCACTGACCTCCGTGGCGCGCCCGCCACTGTGACCTCCTGTGGCACTGTGACCTCCCGTGGCACTGTGACCTCCCGTGGCACTGGATCTCCCATGGCTACCATGTGATCTACCATGGCACTGTGACCTCCCGTGGCACTGTGATCTACCATGCACTGCCTGTACACTGTGACCTCCCGTGGCACTGTGACCTCCGTGGCGCTGTGATCTCTCTTGATCTTGATCTACCGGCACTGTGACCTCCCGTGCACTGTGATCTACTACTGCCACCTCCCCGTGGCTCTGTGATCTGCGACCTCCGTGGCACTGTGACCTCCCGTGGCACTGTGATCTCCGTGGCACTGTGACCTCCCGTGGCACCTCTCCCGTGGCACTGTGATCTACCGTGGCACTGTGACCTCCGTGGCACTGTGATCTACCGTGGCACTGTGACCTCCCGTGGCACTGTGATCTACCGTGGCACTGTGACCTGACTGTGATCTACCGTGGCCTCCCGTGGCCTCCCATGGCTTTCTCGTGACTCCTGGTCTACTGCACTGTGACCTCCCGTGGCACTATGATCTACCGTGGCACTGTGGCCTCCCTGGCACTGTGATCTCCCTTGGCACTGTGATCTCCGTGGCACTGTGACATCCTGCTATGGCAGCACTGTGACCTCGTGGCACTGATGACTTACTGTACTGTGGCACTGTGATCTACCGTGGCACCAGGACCTCCCGTGGCACTGTGACCTCCCGTGGCACTGTGACCTCCCGTGGCGCTGTGACCTCCCGTGGCACTGTGACCTCCCGTGGCGCTGTGACCTCCCGTGGCACTGTGACCTCCCGTGGCACTGTGATCTACCGTGGTACCATGGCACTGTCATTAAGAGATCGGGAAACTAATCCGGAATCAACACAGTACTGAGTTAATTAAGCAGGATTAAAATACAACCTTGAGATCACCTGAAGATTAACTACCTTAACGCTAACCTAACCTAACGCTAACCTAACTTAACCTAACGCTAACTTAACCTAACCTAATTTTATTATAACTTTATACGTGAAGCAAACTTGTCACCAGTCCCCTCCCCCATCTTCCAAATGACCTGGTTTACAAGGTTGACCTTTCTCCTCCCACCTCATAGTCTACCACGTGACCTTTTGAGACACGATGACCTGCCCTACATAGTTCAAGTGACCTGATGTAGGGTGGTCACATGCACCCCTCAGCCTTCATGCTCCCCCTCCTCCCTCCTCCATGCTCCCCTCCTCCCTCCTCCATGCTCCCCTCCTTCATACCCCCTTGCCCCTCCATGCCCTCCCCCCTCTATGCCCTCTTAATACTTATCGTCCACTTGACATACTCACTATTTTAACACTACAGTGCTGACGGAGAGAAAATGCACCTATCAGTCAGTTCAGTCAGTTCAGTTGCTCTCTCTCTCTCTCTCTCTCTCTCTCTCTCTCTCTCTCTCTCTCTCTCTCTCTCTCTCTCTCTCTCGTAACCAGCTTCCTTGTCAGCTCTCCTCTCCTCTTCTCTTCTCTTCTCACCTGTTGTATTACTAATGAGTATTCCTTCATCCTTTTCCTCTTCCTTTATCATTTCCACCTCCTCCCCACACACTACTCTCTCACCACCACAAGACTAAAACAGTTAACCAATCTCTTATCTTACCTGGTAGGGAGGAGCGTCACCCCAAACACCTTTACTCTGATAAAAACCACATTTCTTAGGGATTTACCAAAGGGATTTTAGGGAGATTAACGAGCCCAGTAAACAGTCGTAAAGTATCTTAGGTGTGAGGGATTTAGCTGGGATTTGGCTGGGATTTAGCTGTCTTATCAATCCCATCATTTTACTTGAGGGATTTCCTTCTCCTAAGTAAGTTTTAGAGAGCTTTCATACCGATGGTCGAGTATCGTGTATAATATATCAAGAGGTTGACCTTTAAGGACCATCGTGGATTAGCATTGTGTTCATTCACGTGTCATCAACCCCCCCCCCCACACCTGTAGCTTATAAGAATAGTAACTTGGTTTGATAAATAAAAACAACAATAAAAGTATACAACAGGTAGGGTATCTTTCAGTACACACACACACACACACACACACACACACACACACACACACCAAACATTCACACATAACCAAATCCACACCAACACCCAGTATACATAACATCCACACCAGCATACATAACATCCACACTCAGCATACATACATCCACACCACCATACATCCACCAGTATACATAGACCCACACCAGCATACATAGACCCACACTCAGTATACATAGACCCACACTCAGTATACATAGACCCACACTCAGTATACATAGACCCACACTCAGTATACATAGACCCACACTCAGTATACATAGACCCACACTCACTATACATACATCCACACTCAGTATACATAGACCCACACTCAGTATACATAGACCCACACTCAGTATACATACATCCACACTCAGTATACATAGACCCACACTCAGTATACATACATCCACACTCAGTATACACACCACTCACCATACACACATCCACACCTAGTATACATAGACCCACACTCAGTACATAGACCCAGACCATAGCATACATATACACATCCACACTCAGTATACATAGACACACCCAGCATACATACATCCACACTCAGTATACATACACCCACACTCAGTATACATACATCCACACTCAGTATACATACATCCACACTCAGTATACATACACCCACACTCAGTATACATACATCCACACTCAGTATGCATACACCCACACTCAGTATACATACACCCACACTCAGTATACTTGCAGTATCTGGTAGTATACATACACTCAGTACACATGCAGTAACTGATAGTATACACACACTCAGTATACATGCAGTAACTGGTAGTACACACACTCAGTATACATGCAGTAACTGGTAGTATACACACACTCAGTATACATGCAGTAACTGGTAGTATACACACACTCAGTATACATGCAGTAACTGGTAGTACACACACTCAGTATACATGCAGTAACTGGTAGTACACACACTCAGTATACATGCAGTAACTGGTAGTATACATGCAGTAACTGGGAGTATACACACACTCAGTATACATGCAGTAACTGGTAGTACACACACTCAGTATACATGCAGTAACTGGTAGTACACACACTCAGTATACATGCAGTAACTGGTAGTATACATGCAGTAACTGGTAGTATACACACACTAAGTATACATGCAGTAACTGGTAGTATACACACACTAAGTATATGCAGTAACTGGTAAATCCCTGGCAACTCTCTCAGACAGACGATGAATGGATCCCGAGGCAAGAAGATTGAACCAAGAGAAAGACGATTGAATGATTGCCTGAATAGATGGAGGGTGAGGGGGTGAGGGTGGGGGTGAGGGTGGGGGGTGAGGGTGGGGGGGGGTGAGGGGTGAGGGGGGGGGGAGGGTGAGGTGAGGGGGTGGGTGGGGGGAGGGTGGGGGTGGAGGGTGGGGGGTGAGGAGGTGAGGGGGTGAGGGGTGGGTGAGGGGTGAGGGTGGAGGGTGAGGGTGAGGGGGTGAGGGGGTGGGGGTGAGGGTGGAGGTGAAGGGAGAGAATAAGGGTAAGGGGAGCTTCAATACTGATACGCCCACACTGACCTGACCTGACCTAACCACTGGCTACCAACACCTCACCTTGTATTCTGTTCACATATCAACTAACTAAAAATATATTAAAATAAAAATAAATAACCATAAACAATAAATAACAACTACAACTGAATATCAAGCTAGAATAAATAGGTAAATTATAAACATCAACAGGAATAAAATATGTAAATAAAATACCCCCTAAAAATACTGTGACGAAATGATGTCAACAAGAACGATGATAAAACTGGTTATATAATTCTCAGACACGAGGACTTGAACCATCCACTATTGTCATCAACAACAGCTTGGACGAGATCGACACTACATGATACAACTCACGTACGCAACACACACACACACACACACTAACTAAGTAAGACTGTGGAGGGGTGAAGGTTGGGGGGAAGGGGGGGGTGAAGGTGGGGGGAAGGTGACGGAAGACCATGAATATAAATGTGGGATAATGTATTTTTTTTTACTCTGTGACCTCAATGCTACTACTACGACTACTACTACTACTACGACTACTACTACGACTACTACTACTACCACGCCATTCTTAATTAACAGATCTACACACGCATATACACCCATGTACCCACCCACCCACCCACCCACGCACATATATGCATACCACTTTATTCCACCCACACTCTCATGGCCACCCTTATCACCACCCACACCCACATCGCCACCCTCACCCACTCTCTCACCACCACCACTCCCTCACCACCAACACCCACACCGTCAGCCAAACCAAAGCCCACGTTATCCCCCCCCCCATTCCCCCACCACCCACTCAGCCAGCCATCATCTTTTCACACGTGTCATGTTGCAAATCATGTGCAGGGAGGCACCGTGGCGGCGGCCCCAAGCTGCGCACCCTGAATGGACCTTTTACACTCCAATTTGGGTCCCTCACAATGGCTGGTCGGCGCACTCGCAAATGGTTTTCTTTGAGGTGAGGACCAACCTTGGTTTTTTTTTTACACGGTGTCTTGGCCCGGCTTTTGAACCGTAGGATCCCGGTCATCTTATGTAAGAGACTCGAGACTGGCAGCTCTTGCCTTACAAGGACGTGAGCGGCGTTCATTGTAGCAATAAGTGACAGGGGGGGTCCTGGTGTCATTGTAGCTCGTCAGGAGGGGAAGGAGGGGGGTGAGGGAGGGGAGAGGGTGGGGTGATCGCCAGCAATCCCCACCATGTTATTCACGGCCACCACCCTCTGCCTCTGCTGTCACCCCTGCCCTGCCCTGCCTCCTGGTGCCCCGCTCCTGCCTCTGCTCCCCTGCCCTGCCTCTTTGCCCTGCCCTTGCCTCAGCCCTGCCTTCATACCAAGTTGGCATTAGTAATGTAAGGTTCTTGTCCAGTACCACCACTATTACTACCACTATCACACAACCACTAGCGCCAACCACCATCTACCACCACTACCCACCACCATCACCACTGAATGATTATCACCATCAACCAAACCACACACCACCACCACTACCACCACCACCTGTTACCACCAGGTCACCACTCACTCACCACCATCTGCACCACCACCACCACCACCACCTGCATCACTACCTACTCACCACCACCTGCGCCACTACCCATCACCACCATACCACACCATCTGCACAACCCACACACCACCTGCGCCACTACCCATCACCACCACTCCACCACCATCTGCGTCCACCACCACCACCACCCAGCCACTACCACCACCATCTGCGCCACTGCCTCATCACCTCACGCCCACCACCACCTGCATCACTACCCACCACCACCACCACCACCACCTGCACCACTACTCCACACAACTACCACCACCACCACCCACTACCACCACCATCATTCACCACCTGCACCACTACCACCACCACCTGCACCATCACCACTACCACCACCAGCCACCACCACCTGCACCCACTACCACCACCACTGCACCACTACCACCACCACCACCTGCACCACTACCACCACCACCTGCACCACTACCACCACCACCTGCAATTCACCTGCACTACACTACCACCACTACCACCACCACCTGCACCACTACCACCTGCACCACTACCACCACCTGCACCACTACCACCACCACTCCCATTACACTTTCCATCCAAATAAAACATCACAGGTGCACTCATCGTCTCTCCTCCCCCTGTGAGTGTGTGTTGAGTCCCTCTTAAGTGTGTGTATGTGTGTTCCTCAAGTGAGTGATGAGTGCCTTCCACACCACATGAGCAGGAGGCCAAGATAGGAATATATTTCAACAAGAGATATGACCAAAATATAAACCCTCTATCTAACGGACTTTATGGAGAAGAAAGTCCGCTATATCGAGAGTCCGTTAAATATGAAACCCCCATCTAACGAACTATATAGAAGAAAGTCCGCTATATCGAGAGTCCGTTAAATATGAAACCCCCATCTAACGAACTATATAGAAGAAAGTCCGCTATATCGAGAGTCCGTTAAATATGAAACCCCCATCTAACGAACTATATAGAAGAAAGTCCGCTATATCGAGAGTCCGTTAAATATGAGTCCCCCATCTAACGGATTATATACAGAGAGAAGTTCGTTATATGGAGGTTTGACTATATTATAAAACCACCAGATTAATGATTTATATTAAAACAAAAACCGATAAATAAAGAAAATCCATAAAATAAATAAATAAACATAAGTAAATAAACAAATAAATAAACAAATAAACAAATAAATAAATAAACAAATAAATAAACAAATAAATAAATAAACAAATAAATAAATAAACAAATAAATAAATAAATAAAATCCATTAAATAAATAAATAAATCTAAAAAAATTGAATAAATGAAGAAATGAGCAAAAACACGATCAAAAAAATAATCAAGAACATGTATTAAATTTTTTTGTATATATTAATTATTTTTTGCATTTTATTGTTATTTGTTTAAGCAACCACCCACCCACCCACCCACCCACCCACCCACACCCACACCCACACCCACACGTATCAGACCGACAGACGAACGTGACAGCAGCAGGACAGTGAGGCAAGTGGGTCACGCCATCTCCCTCACCACGAGTGAATGAGTCTTAGAAATTTATGAATGATGAAAAATTACTAAAAGACAATATACACTAGTCCTTTACTGTATACGTAAGGACGAAAATATACAATTGATCCTTAGTGAATAATTTATACATAGACGACGATATATATAATTCACCTGTGTATAACATGATTAGATACAGGTGTTAAACTCGTTGTGTGTTAAGAAAAAATAAAAGTTGTATTATGTTGTGAAAATTTTGTCAGTTGTTTCGCTAGGTGTTTCTTATTACATATCTATCTATCTATCTATCTATCTATCTATCTATCTATCTATTAATTTTTTTTTATTCACTCACCTGTTGTTTACGGAAATGTACTACCTGGAATAGCCATTAACTTAATTACAGGTGAGTTAAATGTTATAATAATAATAATAATAATAATAATAATAATAATAATAATAATAATAATAATAATAATAATAATGATAATAATAATAATAATAATAATAATAATAATAATAATAATAATAATAATAATAATAATAATAATAATATCATTATTTTTGTTGTTGTTGTTGCTATTATTATTATTATTATCATTGTTATTTTCATTATTCACTAATCTTGTTTTTGTTACTACCACCATTATCATTACACCAACAAACACACAAACCCACTACCCCGCCAACAGTGCCAACCGGTGCCCAGTGACCCACATGGCACTTGAGGCAACTATCGCCATGAAGGACATGAAAGACGACTCTAGACACCACCTTAACTCCCTCCATTGACAACGAGAGGGGAGGAGAGGTGGTCATTCTGCCTCTGTCAAACTATACTGTCACTTGTCACATCTCAAACACCATAGTAAAGTGTGTGTGTGTGTGTGTGTGTGTGTGTGTGTGTGTGTGTGTGTGTCCCAGCTACCATTATCACCCTTCTACTCTACCTCCACCACCTCCTCCCCCCACCACCACCTTCACCACCATAACTCACTATATCTCGGGTACTGGTGGTGAGGGTCTGTCTGGTAGAGTGTCGCAAGCATCACCATCAACTAAAAGGCTGAACGGGGATCACTCCTCCAGCCACAACCCCCTACCACAGTGCCATCTCCACCCTCCAACACAGTGCCATCTCCTCCCTCCCTACCCTCCAACACAGTGCCGTCTCCTCCCTCCCCACCCTCCAACACAGTGCCATCTCCTCCTCCCCACCCCTCCAACACAGTGTCGTCTCCTCTCCCCACCCTCCAACACAGTGCCATCTCCACCCTCCAACACAGTGCCATATCCACCCTCCAACACAGTGCCATCCCCACCTCCACCCTCCAACACTATCCTCGCCTGCCAATGTGTGTGTGTGTGTGTGTGTGTGTGTGTAAATAAACCTCCCATTGAAGTATAAGGATCACCATTACTCCGGATAATTCTGGTAAACGAGGCAATTTTCCCTGAGTAACTCGACCACCTCACCACACGTTGCTACCCTCGGGAGAAAGGAGACGCATTCTTTCACCAACAACCTCTAACTCAAGTCAAATCTGCTCAGCTCATACTAAACCCAACACTTTAGTCATATACCACCTAAATATACCACGTAAATATATGCCCCGTAAATATGCAATAAATATGCAATCGTATACCCCGTAAATATACCCCGTAAATATACCCCCGTAATAATATACCCCGTAAATATACCACGTAAATATATGCCCCGTAAATATACCCGTAAATATACCCCCGTAAATATACCCCCGTAAATATACCCGTAAATATACCACGTAAATAATACTTTAAATAAATATACTAATAAATATAACGCACGTAAATATATACTTGCGTAAATATACCCCGTAAATATATGATAAATATACCCCCCGTAAATATATGCCCGTAAATATACCCGTAAATATGCCCCCCGTAAATATACTTGTCAAAATATACCGTAAATATGCCCGTAAATATGCCACGTAAATATATGCCCCGTAAATATACCCCGTAAATATACCCAGTAATATACCGTAAATATGCCCAGTAAATATACCCGTAAATATACCCAGTAAATATGCCAGTAAATATGCCCCGTAAATATACCCCAATAAATATATCACGTAAATATACCCCGTAAGAAATATACCCCGTAAATATACCACGTAAATATATGCCCCGTAAATATACCCCCGTAAATATATCCCATAAAGGACAACTTGGCGCATTCTTTAACCATTACACCTTAACAATAGCCCCCAAAAAACCCGCCTCGCTACTATACATAAAGAGGCCACTACGCTATGAATGGTTTACGTAAGTGAATGAGGAGTAGAATGGGGAGACAGACACACAGACAGACGCTACAGATGAATGATAACAGTGAATGTGAATCAGTGAATTGAGGTGAAGGAGGAGGAGGAGGAGACAGTAACTGGGCAGAATGGTTACTAAAAGAACGAGAGAGAGAGGTATGGTGACACACACAGACAACAGAGCATTAGTCATTTGTGTATATAGTGTAAAGTATTTGCATACCTGCAGTGTCTATGTATATCTAGAAGTGTAAGTAATAAGAGTGAAGAGGTCTTATTGCAACTATATCTTGCGCTAGTCAGGCCGCACCTCGATTATGCGGTTCAGTTCTGGTGCCCCTATTATAGAATGGATATAAATTCACTGGAGTCGGTGCAGCGAAGAATGACGAAAATGATTCAGGGACTTAGAAACCTTCCATATTAGGATAGGTGAAAGAAACTAAACTTGCATTCCCTAGAAAGACGAAGAGTGCGGGGAGATATGATAGAAGTATTTAAGTGGGTGAAAGGAATCAATAAAGGAGACATAGATAAAGTTCTTATAATATCCGAGCAGGATAGGACTCGTAACAACGGATTTAAGTTGGATAAGTTTAGGTTTAGGAGGGAGATAGGAAGGAACTGGTTCACAAATAGGGTGGTGGACGAGTGGAACAAGCTTAGCAACTTTGTAGTAAGTGCTGGAAAGCTGGAAAGTTTAAAAAGGAGGCTAGATAGATTCATGGATGATAGAGAGTGGTAGTAACTCTCGACAGGAGCTGCCATGCACAAGCCAACCGGCCTATTGCAGACTCCTTATTTTCTTGTGTGTGTGTGTGTGTGTGTGTGTGCAATGATGATGATGTGTGTGTGTGTGTGTGTGTGCCTGCAGAATGTCTATGTATATGGAATCCAACAAGAGGAAAGATAAAAAAACAATTAAAAACAACGAAGAAGGAAGACAAGAAAAGTGGAGAAAGAGAAAAGAATAAAACAACAAAGAATAGTAAGGATAATTGAGTAAAAAGTGAGATAAACAAACACAGAAAATATTCCAAACACAAGACAAGAGACAAAAGAGAAATGGAAGAAGGAAAAGATAAATAGAGAAATGGAAGAATGAAGAACAGGAGGATGTGGAGAGACTTACAAGAGCCATGATGAAAGAGAGGGAGGAGGGAGACTGATGCAATATACTAAGTGGATGGACAGAGTGAGTGTGTGTGTGTGTGTGTGTGTGTGTGTGTGTGTGTGTGTGGGGGGGGGAGGATGTGGGTAGGTGTGTGTAAGGGTGGAATGATAAAGTCAGTGTGTGAGAGCAAAATGCAGTCAATCATGCAGCGTCTTAGGTATGGTCGTTGTCTTGGGAGATGGTCTTATCAAGGAAGGTCACCCTCAGGGTCATCCCAAGTGAGGTCTTACAGGGAGTCATCCTGTAGTAGGGTGAGGAGGTGGGGAGGGGGGAGTGAGGGAGGGTGAGGAGGGCAGAAGGAAGAGGGTGAGTATTGGGGGTAGTTAGGTGGAAGGAAAGAGAGGGTCAAGTTACCCAGGTGGTGTGAGTGAGGACGACCACAAGGGCCTCCTGGTCAGCCTCACAGGAGCCTCCCGCCACAAGACTCACACAACATGATCGCCCGGGTCACGTTCTAGGTCGTGTGTGAGGGTTGGGTGCCAGCGAGGTCCTGGTGGAGGTAGGTGGTGGGTGGTGGTGGAGGTAGGTGGTGGTGGCGGTGGGTGGTGGTGGGTGGTACGTGTAGGTGGGTGGTAGGTGGGTGGTAGGTGTAGGTGGTTGGTAGGTGTAGGTGGTGGTAGGTGGTGGTGGTGGTAGTAGTAGTAGTAGTAGTAAGATGGTAGTAGTGGTGTGAGTTGTGGTAATAGTGGTTGTGCTAGCGAGTGGTTGACAAAAAAAATCAGAATAATTGACTAAAACTAAAACCAACGCCATTTACTCCTCATACCCTTCAAAATCCTAAGGTAATTAACCATCCCTTAAATAAGTGTAATAAAGTACCAATAACAAACTTCTAACTAAAAATATAAACAACTTTCGTAGCTTAAAAATACAAACAAAATTGAATCGAATATAATAACAAAACAGAAATGAGACCAAAACACAATGAGTAAACAAGTAATGCATAAACAACGTATGTAAAAAAATAAATAAACAAACAGGGACAGTATCAGTATCTCAAAGTAAACAAATAAAACAAAAACATGAAAGTAAACAAAACTACAATAACTCAAAATACACAAAAATAAACAACAACATAAACTTAAAGAAAAGAACAACTCAAAGTAAACAAACAAATCAATGTAAACTCGAAATAAATCAACAAATCAACAACACAAACAAACAAATCATCAACATAAACTAAAATAAAAAACAACAACAAAAAACTCAAGAGTAAACAAACCCCACAGCAGAAACAGAGAGGGCACCAGCAGCACCCGTCGTCCCCTGCCCCACGCCACGCCACCACATACCGGGCAAGGACAAACCTATTCCCTCACTAATAGAAGTCAATCAGTAGTCCATCTCTGGCTAAAGCTTCTCCTAGAATACACCTTCCTTCTTAACCCACATCAGGGAGGCTCCGGCTGTCTCTGGTTAAGGTCACGTTTCCAAGGGTTACAATGTTCTTTAAGGTCACGTCTCCAAGGGTTACAATGCTCTTTAAGGTCACGTCTCCAAGGGCTATAATGCTATTTAAGGTCACGTCTCCAAGGGCTATAATGCTATTTAAGGTCACGTCTCCAAGGGCTATAATGCTATTTAAGGTCACGTCTCCAAGGGCTATAATGCTATTTAAGGTCAGTCTCCAAGGGATATAGTTCATTTGTCTAAGGTCATGTCTCCGATGCCACAATGGTCAAGTCTCCAAGGGCTATAATGCTATTTAAGGTCAGTCTCCAAGGGATATAGTTCATTTGTCTAAGGTCATGTCCCCGATGCCACAATGGTCAAGTCTCCAAGGGCTATAATACACTTGATTAAGGTCACACATACACCTTCCAACACCAGAAACTAAGTATGGTTAAGGCCACATACACCTTACACACAGCATCAGGAACTACGAGTGGTTAAAGTCACACATACTACCTTACACCACCAGGAGCTGTTTGTGTGTTTGTGTGTGTTTAAGGTCAACCACCGGGTCAAGACAAGGGAGGGTAACACAAGCTGTGGTCAGGGCGCTACGTGATGCCAATTATCGTGTGAGTGCCAACACGTGCAGAGAGAGAACCCGACTCGCCAGCCTGCACCACCTCCACTCTATTGACACTTTTATGGGGTGGCAGATGCTGGGGCCTCTCTTGCTTAAGTCCTTGTTGTAACTCTTGTGGGCTTCATCTGCTGCTGTTGTTGTTGTTGTTGTTGATATCACTGGTGTTGATGTTACTGGTTGGTGGTGGTAGTGTCGTTGTTATTACTGTTGTTGTTTCTCTTACTACTGTGGTTTTTTGTTGTTGTTCTTGCTGAAATTTTTCTTGTAGGAGGAGTTGTTATTGTTGTTGCTCTTGATATCTGTTAAAATTACAACTGTATTTGTCATTGTTGCTATTGTTTATATTGTTGGGACTCTTGGTAGTTGTTAGAACTGTCGTAGTCGTTATTACAGTTGATTTTGTCGTTGTTGCTACTGTTTATGTCGGCGTTGCAACTGTTTTTGTCGGCGTTGCAGCTGTTTCTGTCGTTGTTGGAACTGTTTTTGGCGTTGTTGCAGCTGTTTCTGTCGTTGTTGCAGCTGTTTCTGTTGTTGCTGCAACTGTTTTTGGCGTTGTTACAGCTGTTTCTGTCGTTGTTGCAGCTGTTTCTGTCGTTGTTGCAGCTGTTTTTCTCGTTGTTGCAGCTGTTTTTCTCGTTGTTGCAGCTGTTTCTGTCGTTGTTGCAGCTGTTTCTGCCGTTGTTGTAGTTGTTTCTGTCGTCGTTGTAGTTGCCGTTGTTAGAACTGTAGCCACTGTTACTGCCCTACATCCCTGGTAGAGGCGAGTAAGGCCCCACACAACAGGTACATTACCGTCGACGCACCTCACCGCCCACCAATACCCCGCCAGAGATTACTTCCTGCGACACATTACCTTATCCGCCCCCACGCTTTCAAGACGTCGCATTACCTGTTCGCCTTTGACCTTCCGCTCCCGTCGGCTCCTGTCGTCTCCGGGAACCACTGTCGGCTTCTGTCAGGTTCGGGATTTCTGTAACGCCAATACGGATCATCCCCCGTCCATCCTGCGTCTGTCGGTCACTTGGACAGGCTCTGATGGCGTACCGAAAGGGGCGACACGGGACCACTGGACATTGTAGGATGGCTAAACCCCTGGACACACGTAATGAGGTAGGTGCGGGTGTTTGTGTGGACGGCCGTGGACATGGGTGGTCCCTCAAGATTGGTCCTGAATCTACCACAAAGAAACGTTGGTCTCGTTAAGGCGATACGCTCCTTCCCTGTGATGTAAGGTGGTTCCCGCGGCCTCTGTGTGTGTGTGTGTGTGTGTGTGTGTGTGTGTGTGTGTGTGTGTGTACGGTAAGCCCCGAGTCTACCATAACGCTAAAGGTCTATAAAAGTGATCAGGTTAGGTAAACACGACTTCCTGAACAGTGATCCAAAAAAAAAAAGTGATTCCTAAGGATTAAAAACTCACGGCAACCTAACACTAATCTAACAGAGCTAACCTTCTCTGAACGTTAGTGATGCCAAATAAAAGTGCAAGTATACAATGATAGTTCCAAATACGGTACAGATTAAACAAATATAACCCTAACATGATTTAATACATGGGGTGGGGGTGGGGTGGGGTGGGGTGGGGTGGGTGGGGGTGGGTGGGGTGGGGTGGGGTGGGGGTGGGTGGTGGGGGGGTGTGTGGGGTGGGATGGGATGGGGTGGTGATGGGGTGGGATAAAACGAGGATGAGATGGGACAGGATGGGGCAACAAGGCAGGGTTGGTTAGGCGGGGGCAGGGTGGGATAAGATGCAGGGATGGGACAGGTTGGAATGGAACGTAACGGAACAGAACGTGATAGGATAGATGGATAGCATTAAGTCAATCACATTTCACAACCCAAGAAGAAGGAACAAGAACAGAACAACAACAATGAAGAAATAAACCTAATATTTATCCTCTTCTCATCATAGGTTATCAAATTATGTAACTACGAATAATAATACATAATAATACACCTGGTTTTATAATAATTTCACTAACTAAACACAACAGTATCTCCACTGGCCAAACAACAACACGTTCTCATCTGCCTATGTTAACAATGGTCGTTTGGGTTTATGCCCCCCCCCCTGCACCGACAGGTATAATGAGGGGCCGGACCGGAGAGCTTTGCAAACAACACACAAATGGCAGACCAACGATCACATCTTCCTCAGGAGAAACACAAACACAAGGTATAAACCAGTCGTCTTTCTCTCACTATCCCATCACCAAACATTTCCTCTTCCTGATCAGTTCTATTGTGTGTCTGATGGTTTTTGCTACACACTCCCGGCCATCAGATCCCCATCAGGAAGGACTCACACACACACCACTACCTCCCCCCTCCCCCAATCTCTACTCTGGGGATCCCATCTCTAAATGTTTTCCTCTCAGATCATTCC
The DNA here is from genome assembly GCF_018991925.1 of Homarus americanus. NCBI lineage: Eukaryota > Metazoa > Arthropoda > Malacostraca > Decapoda > Nephropidae > Homarus > Homarus americanus. Next base: position 68,676 of record NW_024733573.1, on the reverse strand, counting down.
TATTGTCCTCCACGTTTACCTTGAGTCTCGATCGGATCATAGGCTTCCGTAGGACACAGGAAAGGCGACGAAGGAGACGCAGAAACGTCCCCCCACCCCCACCCACCTCCAGGAACTACCGCCCTCAGTGTGAAGGCTCAGCTACACGCCTTGTGGGAGCCCTGCAGTGTGAGCGTCTTTTGTTCTTCAGCTCCTGGGAGACCATCGGTAAACCCAGTGCGTGTCATTAAGACTCCCTCAAGGCGGCACCACACCATTTGTGGAATTAGCGAATGATACGATTGTGCGGAGGCGAACACTGACCACTGATGCGATTGTATTCACCGGACCTCCCTACCCGACCCGACCCGACCCTCTAGCCTTTGATAGGACTGTGACCGACAGAATCACCCCCGAATCACCCCGAGTCTTCTCACGCCAAATTCGGGAAGAGTTTTAGGGGGTTTAGTCACTGAAGGTTTAAGGTGTTGGGGATTTTCTCACCCCGGCAATAGCTCCCCCCGTGGAGTCTGAGTTCACAGTGAGGCTTTGGATCACTGGTGAGACTTTAGGCACGAGATGAAAACATTAACACGACTAAACACCCAAGCCTGAGACCTAACACACAGACATCCATACACCATTTAATAAACACCAAGAGAAAATGTATAACCAATACTTCCTATAATACAACACTGAAATAAAACTCAACTACGTAAATTCACAATTAATGAATAAATAACATTAGAATATATAACAGTTTTTTAATATTATTGATGAGGTTAAAAGCGGGTCGCCATGTTACTTCCGATACTCCTTCGGTCATCGTACTCAAGGGGTTAATTTATCGTACTCAGGGGGTTATGTTATCGTACTCAAGGAACAGGAACCAAACATGAAAACAAATACCAAAAACACACTTACATACAACCAGAAATAAACAGACACACAAACCAACAAATACACACTCAAACACAAACAAACAAATATAAACACATACAAACAAATACAAACACATACACACAAACACATACACACAAACACACACAAACACATACAAACGAATACACACACAAACACAAATACACACAAATACACACACAAACAAACATACAAATCCTAACCGTCTATTCGCTATCAACAGTCCCCCACGACGCTCCAGCCCCCCCTCCCCCTCTAACACGACAAAGCCTTTAACAAGACTCGCCATAGCTGCAGCACGTCCGAAAATGTGGTGTGACATGGCCCAGTTAGTAGCCAAAAGGCCACATAACCATAGTGGCCACAACACGTCTGAAACGCAACCTCAGTTAGTGGCCGCAACATGTCGGCCACACAACCCAGATAGTGGCCACAACACAGCCCAAACAGTGGCCACAACACGTCAACAACACACAGAGGAACAAAATCAAGTTAACTGTGAGAACCCGAGTATCAAGGAAAGGACCAGAGAAGGTCAGAGCAGGTCAATGAGAAGGAACCTGCAGGGGTCCACCAGGGGAGGACAGGTCACGAGGTAAGGGTCACCAGAGGGAGGACAGGTCACGAGGCAAGGGTCACCAGAGGGAGGACAGGTCACGAGGTAAGGGTCACCAGAGGGAGGACAGGTCACGAGGCAAGGGTCACCAGAGAGAGGACAGGTCACGAGAGGCAAGGGTCACCAGAGGGGAGTGACAGGTCACGAGTCAAGGGTCACCAGAGGGAGTGACGGGTCACGAGGCAAGGGTCACCAGAGGGAGAACAGGTCACGAGAGTCAAGGGTCACCAGGAGGGAGGACAGGTCACGAGGCAAGGGGTCACCAGAGGGAGGACAGGTCACGAGGCAAGGGTCACCAGAGGGAGTGAGGACAGGTCACGAGGCAGAGGGAGGACAGGTCACGAGTCAAGGGTCACCAGAGGGAGGACAGGTCATGAGGCAAGGGTCACCAGAGGGAGGACAGGTCACGAGGTAAGGGTCACCAGAGGGAGGACAGGTCACGAGGTAAGGGTCACCAGAGGGAGGACAGGTCACGCGACGGGTGAGGAGTTGACAGGTCCCTAGGGTGAGGCTGTGTTTGTTATGGTGATGACCTCCTACACCTCTACTGACCTCCCACACCTCTACTGACCTCCCAAGGGTCATTACTCTCTCACTCTCCTTCCCTCTGTCTGTCTGTCTGTCTGTCTGTCTGTCTCTAAATAAATCCAGTATGTATGTATTACCTTTTCCATAATGTATTAGAGAATGCATCCCAGTTACTACCATGTATAGAAAATATGTATCCCCTTTTCAACCATGTATCACACTATGTATCCCACTTTCAACCATGTATCACACTATGTATCCCACTTTCAACCATGTATCACACTATGTATCCCGCTTTCAACCATGTATCACACTATGTATCCCGCTTTCAACCATGTATCACACTATGTATCCCGCTTTCAACCATGTATCACACTATGTATCCCACTTTCAACCATGTATCACACTATGTATCCCACTTTCAACCATGTATCACACTATGTATCCCGCTTTCAACCATGTATCACACTCAGTATGTATCCCAGTTCCACAAGTCACCAAGGCTCTCAAGACGACAGGTTGATGAGGGTTTTTGTCCACTTAACAACACCTGCCACTCAACACCTGTACATGTTACCTGACAGTCTTGTTGAGGTTGATCAGTTTGCATACATACACCTCAGTGACGACCCTCATTGTCAACACGTCAGAGGGTGAAGGAGTGTGTATGAGTGAGTGAGTGAGTGTGTGAGTGAGTGTGTGTGAGTGAGTGTGTGTGTGTGTGTGTGTGTGTGTGTGGAGGAAACGTGTAAGATTCTCGTTTTCTTTTCACATATATACAAGTTTACCCTATGATTTATTTTTCGTTTTCTCATCTATTCAAGGCTGAACTAAGACACATCACCCATTTTCTTTTATACCAACAAGGTTACACAATAAAGTCTCGCTCGAACTTAACCTACATTAACTTAACCTAACCTAACCTAGAGTAACCTTACCTGACCAAACTTAATCTAATTCGCCCAGTAGCATTAGAGTCTTTAATCATCAGGTGAAATAATGCTAAACTTTCTATGGCTAAGGTCATTCTTATATCACATCAGTCAGAAATAAGAACTCAATCATATGGTTTACTTGTTTTATGCAGTGTGACCCCAAAATTTAAGGTCAATCACCCTAAGGACTCCAGGTGTCACAGAAAGGTCAATACAAAGTCATTATATCAAGATCAAGCAGGTCAATATAACAAGGCCACACAGGTCAATATAACAAGGCCACACTGGTCAATATAACAAGGCCACACAGGTCAATATAACAAGGTCACGCAGGTCATTACAACCAGGTCATACAGGTCAATACGAAGTCACGTAGGTCATTACAAGGTCACGCAGCTCATTACAAGGTCACGCAGGTCATTACAACCAGGTCATACAGTTCAATAGAAGGTCATTACAACTACTCTTTCACAGGCCGTCCACACCTATGATAGATTGTACTGAGGGCATTGTTACAGCCTTGGGTCAAACTAGGTCATTGAGAGAAACCCTGCAAGGGGTCCGCATGGGTCAACAGAAGTAAGGGTCAAAGGCACGCTTGGGGGTCAACAGGGAGGGGGTCCTCATTGGCCGGCCCCGAGGGAGTACCTTGTTTGTTCAGCTCCTGACCCGACCTGACCTGACCCAAGCCGACTCTATTAGAATGTCAATTTAATTTAATTCGTAATTTGTAGTTTTTTGTCATATTTTCCCATTGAAAACTTCTTCATTATGAGAAAAATATAAAATCAAGAAAATGTTTAAATTTAGCTAAAAAAGGAATAAAAGAGAAAAAGTTACCGATAATAACTTTTAAAAGTCTGTCTGTGTGTCCGTCCTCCCCGCCAGCCAGAGGTCACGGGAGATGAGTGAGGTCAACTGAGAGTATTGGGAGCTGACAAAAGGTTAGTCTTGGCCGAATTCATTAAAACGCTCCATTAAAAAGAGGCACAACATATTTTTCGACAGGTTAAATACACAAAGCGCGGGAAGATGGATCGAAATACGCGCGCTTTTCACTCTCCTCACGCGCGCGACGTACCGGATTTGGGCGGGAAAAATCAATTGTAGGACAGGCGGATCTCGGCGCCTTTCTTGACCTTCACAAACTCACCAACACAATGAAATCCGGGTCGGTAAATGGTCATTATATTCTAACCTCACATGCCTTTGAGAGCCAAACACCAAGGCTAAAGCGACATTTTATATGAGGGGGAATTAGCTGGAGCAAGTATAGTGGTTGGAAGTTTGTTAAGAATTATGAAGAAAGAAAGACTCCCGCCAAGCTGGGACGGAGGGGATTGGTGGGTGAAGTTATTGTGGGTTAAAGAGTATTAGAATGTTCCTTAGTATAAATTCCTTCCAGGGCTTAAGAGTTCATACCTATGAGAGATGGCTGCTTGGTGTCTCAGGTAGGCTAGGGTTGGCGTCTCAGGTATAGGCTCACTCAGGTAAGCTAGGGTTGGCGTCTCAGGTATAGGCTCACTCAGGTAGGCTAGGGTTGGCGTCTCAGGTATAGGCTCACTCAGGTAGGCTAGGGTTGGCGTCTCAGGTATAGGCTCACCCAGGTAAGCCAGGGGTTGTAGGCGTCTCAGGTATAGCCCACCACCCAGGTAGGCTAGGTTGGCGTTTTCAGGTATAGCCTCACCAGGTAGGCTAGGCTAAAGTGTCTCAGTATAGGCTCACTCAAGTAGGCTAGGGTTATGTCTCAGGTATAGGCTCACTCAGGTAGGCTAGGGTTGGCGTCTCAGGTATAGGCTCACTCAGGTAGGCTAGGGTTGGCGTCTCAGGTATAGGCTCACTCAGGTAGGCTAGGGTTGGCGTCTCAGGTATAGGCTCACTCAGGTAGGCTAGGGTTGGCGTCTCAGGTATAGGCTCACTCAGGTAGGCTAGGGTTGGCGTCTCAGGTATAGGCTCACTCAGGTAGGCTAGGGTTAAGGTCTCAGGTATAGGCTCACTCAGGTAGGCTACGGTTGGCGTCCAGATACAGGTTATAGGCTGTGAGGCTTTGATAGTCGTCATAAGAATACAACCAGAAGCCAAAATGTAATCCTTTAAGAAACGCTTGTAATGTTTCAGGTGTGACCGTCACGTCGAGTTCGGTTAGGTTAGCGTGGTTAATGATCATACAGGTGAGAAGGTGATTAGAAGGAAGACTTGTAGCTAATGCCATCACCAACACGCCTCACCTCCTCACAGAGAGGTTATTCCCATCTGGCGGCAGGTGAGTACAGGTAATTACAAAAGTTACCATTTTATTTAAGGGGGTGAGAAGAACTGCTAAGGTGTACCCTGTGTATATATAGAGAGAGATAAAGAAGAGAACTTAAACTGTTGTTGTGGACGAAGAGACAACAGAAATGACTGGATGACTGTCAGACGGGTTGACTGGATGACTGTCAGACGGGTTGAATAAGAAAAACAATGGTGGCGTCACACACACACTGGCCATCTCACAGTACCGCCACCCTTCAGCAGTCTCGTCTCCTGCTTGTATTGTGTGGTAGGGAAGTGGTGGTGTTTGGAGATGCGGCTGCGGCTCTCACAGTGGCAGCAAGTCTTCAAGATACTAGAGGACACACACACACACACACACACACACACACACACACACAAAACGCCCCCTCTCCCCACACACACTCCCTCCTTCCCCCACACTCCCCCTCCCCCCACACACAACATCCGCTCTAAGGTAAACAATGACGTCACATTACCTCACCCCAGGAAATAAAGGTAAAAATGACGTCACATTACCTCACCCAGGAAAATAAAGGTAAACAATGACGTCACATTACCTCACCCCAGGAAAATAAAGGTAAACAATGTCCATTACCTCACCCAGGAAAATAAAAGTAAACAATGACGTCACATTACCTCACCCAGGAAAATAAAGGTAAACAATGACGTCACATTACCTCACCCCAGGAAAATAAAGGTAAACACTGACGGTACAACTGTGTGTCAAGAGTCTGGAAATAATAATAATAAAAAACTCCTTCACTTTTTCTTCCTTACAAAGATTGACGTAAGGAAGAGTAGCAATAAGAGAAGGCAAACACATCGGCGGTTACTCACAGTTTCCAAGTCAAATTGTAAATAAAAAATATGTTAATGAACCCCAACCTTACCTGCCCCTCCCTACCCAACCTCACCTGCCCCTCCCTACCCCACCACCCTATCACCCACCCACCACCCAAAAAATTCGTAGAAAACACTTACTATAAATGTAATGGAATAAGACACAGAGACAGTAATTGTTGCCAAGAAATACAGTAAAGAGAATAAATTTTAGTGCTGTGATTGTGGGAAGGTTTTTAATATTTACTGGGTGGGGTTAAACGTCTCTCTCTCTCTCTGACCAGCTGGCAGTTGTACAAGAGCCAAGATGAGGCCCTTTACTGGTCGGCGGAGGTCCTTCACGCCCTTTGCCAGCCCCACTATAGGATTGTCCTCGACCCTCAGGACTTCCGGCCGGTGAGGAGGGGGGAGGAAGGCGCCACTACCCACGAGATAATCTGGTGATAAACTGATCCTTCTTCGGGAGAATGAAAGACCGCCAGCAGTACAGTTTTCTTAATGGATCCTCCCTCCCCCACCTTCCTCCCCTCCTCCCCCGTTGTATGTGAGGCCTTTTGTCCACCAGATCTTACATGTGTGTTGGAGGTTGTTGTGTTTAATGCCCTGTGGTGGAGACTGTTGGAGATAGTGTTTAATGCCCTGTGGGCTGTTGGAGATAGTGTTTAATGCTGTGGGAGACTGTTGGAATAGTGTTTAATGCCCTGTGGTGGAGACTTTGGAGGTTGTTGTGTTGCCCTGTGGTGGAACTGTTGGAGATAGTGTTTAATGCCCTGTGGTGGAGACTGTTGGAGATAGTGTTTAATGCTGTGGTGGAGACTGTTGAGGTTGTGTTTAACGCCCTGGTGGAGACTGTTGGAGATAGTGTTTAATGCCCTGTGGTGGAGACTGTTGGAATGGTGTTTAATGCCCTTGGTGGAGACTGTTGGAGGTTGTTGTGTTTAACGCCCTGTGGTGGAGAGAGATAGTGTTTAATGCCCTGTGGTGAGACTGTTGGAGTGTGTTTAATGCCTGTGGTGGAGACTGTTGAGGTTGTTGTGTTTAACGCCCTGTGGTGGAGACTGTTGGAGATAGTGTTTAATGCCTGTTGGAGACTGTTGGAGATAGTGTTTAATGCCCTGTGGTGGAGACTGTTGGAGGTTGTTGTGTTTAACGCCCTGTGGTGAAGACTGTTGGAATAGTTGTTGTCTAATGCCCGTGTAGGAGACTAAAACACACACACACACACACACACACACACACACACACACACACACACACACACACACACACACACATTTAGCTACACAATTCATGATTTTACCGACCCCGATAACACACAACACCGATAAATTAAATCCCTTATAATTTACAGCATTCTATACAACCTAACCTAACTCCTAACCAAACCAAACCAAACTAACTAACCTCCTCAACTAGTAACCAAACACAACCAAAACCTAACCTAACTAACCCTAATAACCTAACCTAACCTAACCAACCAAACCAAACCAAACCTAACCTAACCTAACTAACCTAACCTAACGCTAACCAAACACAACCAAAACCTAACCTAACCTAACTAACGCTAACCAAACACAACCAAAACCTAACCTAACCAAACCTAACTCCCCAGAAAGCGTTAGTGTGGTTAATCTTCAGGTGAAATAAACTGGGGTGTCTAATCTTCATACGACCATCAAACAAACACACACACTGTAATAACACCACTTGTTTATCTTCTTCAACAAAAAGTGAATGAATGAGGAGAAAGTGTGTTCTAGCCTTTCTCTTGATCGTGGCTACCGTGCAATACCGCGTGGAAGGTCTTGCAACAGTGAGTAAACAGTGCAACATAGCGTAAAGCATCTTGCAATAACGAATACAGTGACACATAGGGAGAAGGTCTTGCAACAGTGAATAAACAGTGCAACATAACAATAAGGGTCTTGCAACAGTGAATAAACAGTGCAACACAATAAAAGTCTTGCAACAGTAAACAAACAGTGCAATACAACAGAAGAATCATGCAATAGTAATAAAACAGACAGACAGACATACACACCTTGAAACACATCACCACTTGTTATTCATTGCCTTAACTAACACACACACACACACACACACACACACACACACACACACACTGTATACAAATATTGAATAACACAACTCAAGTGATTTTCTGTTTAAATGTAAATCCTCTTCAAATACTGGACTGTGGAGAGTACTCGTGTGTGTGTGTGTGTGTGTGTGTGTGTGTGTGTGTGTGTGTACCATAAGAACACCCTGCAACCTCTTGATTCACTGTTATTAATGAGTGGGATGTGAGTGGGTGTAACTGGATGACGTCATAACTGGACTACGAGATGATTGGATGACAAGATTGGATTGAGTGGTATAACCTGGATGACGTCATAACTGGACTACGAGATGATTGGATGACAAGATTGGATTGAGTGGTATAACCTGGATGACGTCATAACTGGAGACGATGACTGGACGATAACTTGATTGGTCTACAAGATGACTGGATGGTGACGCGACGAATCATCATCATGACTGGACAACACGGAGAGCTAACCTAACCTAACCAACTCTAACACCCCCAGGTTAAGGTGGTTAATCATCAGGTGAAATAGTCTAGGGTGTCTAATCTTCAGGTGATCCGATAAATCATCCTAAAATCGCTAATATTAATTTGATCTAAACTTTAATAAAAATCGAATTCGCGATAATTAATTCCAACAATAATTATATAATCGATTTTAAATACACCATTGTGTTAAACATTACAATATTTATAATTCCTACTAATGATATTAATTTGGAGAATAACGCTGTAATTTAAAAACATTCTATTGTATTATTCAACTTTTAACAAATATAATGACCGCCAAAATAACAGTGAAGATTACACGGGCGCACAAACAGCGAAGTATTACCCAACACCAACACGTATTTACACTTTAAATAACCTCTTTGTCATCAACTCAAAATATTCGTCTTGAATTACCACTAAGAAAACAACACTATTTTCATTATATTTTAAGGAACAACTGTGAAGAGACAAAAACTGGTGTTCCTAAAGGTGATAATCCACATGTTTTACACCATCACCCCCGACCTTATTGACGTCACGACCATCAGCCCCACCCCCCCCTCCTTACCTACCTTCTTATAATAATCTTTTGTTACCTGAGCGTCACGTCACAGGTAACATCATCACACACCCGTAAAATCTCAACAGAATAAACTTTGTTACAACTGAGAAAATCATATTGTAACACGGACTTAAACCCCTTCCATGTTTTTTTTCTCACGTGTCAGCCTCAGCCCCTCCCAGCCCTCCCTCCCTGGCGTCTTCCCTTGCCCGATATAAACGTGACGACAAAAGAATAAATCCTACCGGGAGATGCCCTCGGAATATAACCCATCCAACCTGGGTCATTAAGGGCTAAAGTCCACCCCACCGCCGCCGTCGTATGTACTGGATCAGCTTCGGATTCGTATGAGCGGCAGCAAAAAACCGGATAATCGAATAATCACACATATCTCAATCACCAAATTCCCGGGAATATAATGATCAACCACTATCTCACCACGAGGATGTGTCACGTGTGTGGATGCGAGGTTATTGAGTGTGATAGAGCGCCGTGGGGTAGAGGTTAGAGGCTGTAATAAGCGGCGTTGGTTCAAGAAGCTCCGTGGGTGTTGACCAAGGCGGGGCAGGTGGAAACAGAGGCAGATGGTCAGAGGCAGTGATGACGGGGGTGAAGTGGAGGTGGGGATAGGAGGAGGGAGGATAAGGAGGAGGAGGTGGGGGGATAAGGAGGAGGAGGGCACAACAAGAGAGAGCGATGAAGGTGGGAGAGATAAGAAGAACGGGATAATATGGGAAGGAAGATGGAGAAAATGTATGAAGGAAGGAAGGAAGAAAATAATAAGAAAAGGAATAAGTGATAGAGACAAGATAACATAGAAGGAAAAAACATAAACAAGATAACCAAAACAAAACACAGAAGAAAAACAGACGAACAAGAATGACGGGTTAAAAGGAACGAAAGAGAATTGTAACAAAAAATGTAAATAAAACAAAGAGATAGACACAGAGAACCAGAAAGAATTAAAAAACACAACACGATAACAGAGGGAAGAAAGAACGGTGATAAAAGAAGAAGAAGAAGAAGAATGGAAGGTTAAGATCATAAACACCATCCAGAACCACAATACGAAAGAGAGGAGGAAGCAAAACATTGAATAACAAGCAAGAAATGGAGACAAAGAGAGAGAAAGAGAGGTGAAGAAGTCACAAGAACAACAAGATGAGAAAAGAAGGGAAGAGGGAAGTGAGAATAAAGGTTATGTGAGGGAACAGCGAGATAAAAGGAGGAGGAGGAAGAGAGGAGAAAGAAGAAGAAAGACGAAACAGGAGTAGAAGAAAGAAAACAATAAAGAAAGGGCACAAAGGGGGCACGAACTGTAGGGAGAAAAACAAGGCAATAAAAGAGGGAGGTGGAGGAAGAGACGACCAAGAGGAAAAAGAGAAAAACAGTGGAGAGAGAGAGAGAGAGAGAGAAACATGCCTCCACGCGTCAACAACACCCATCAGTCAGGTCAAGAAAGGGAAGCATAGAGCTGACTAACGCAACAAAAAGGCATGGAGGGTGATGGTGGGTGAGGGGAGGGAGGAGGTGGGAGGAGTGTGGGAGGGCGGGAGGAGTAGGGGGAGGAGGGTGAGGAGGGAGAGGGAGGGTGAGGGAGTGAAGGAGGGAGGAGAGGAGTGAGGGAGGGACACACACACACACACACACACACACACACACACACACACACACACACACACATACGTTACACAACCTGGACCGATCGCCGGGTTATCACACACTGATATATAAACAGATACAGACCAATTATTAAGACCGTGGGAGAGACAACAGGCGGTGTCTTGTGGTAGCTGGTCTGGTCTGGTCTGGTCTGGTCTGGTCAGTGAGTGTTGTGGTAGATGGTCTGGTCAGTGAGTGTTGTGGTAGCTGGTCTGGTAGTGAGTGTTATGGTAGCTGGTCTGGTCAGTGAGTGTTGTGGTAGCTGGTCTGGTCGAGTGAGTGTTGTGGTAGCTGGTCTGGTCAGTGGGTGTTGTGGTAGCTGGTCTGGTCAGTGTAGGTGTTGTGGTAGCTGGTCTGGTCAGTGAGTGTTGTAGTAGCTGGTCTGGTCGAGTGAGTGTTGCGGTGTCTGGTCTGGTCTGGTCAGTGAGTGCTGTGGTAGCTGGTCTGGTCAGTGAGTGTTGTGATAGCTGGTCTGGTCAGTGAGTGTTGTGGTAGCTGGTCTGGTCAGTGAGTGTTGGTAGCTGGTCTGGTCAGTGAGTGTTGTGGTAGCTGGTCTGGTCGAGTGAGTGTTGTGGTAGCTGGTCTGGTCGAGTGAGTGTTGTGGTAGATGGTCTGGTCGAGTGTGTTGTGGGTAGATGGTCTGGTCGAGTGAGGTTGGGTAGCTGGTCTGGTCGAGTGAGTGTTGTGGTAGCTGGTCTGGTCGAGTGAGTGTGTGGATATTGGTCTGGTCGAGTGAGTGTTGTGGTAGCTGGTCTGGTCGAGTGAGTGTTGTGGTAGATGGTCTGGTCGAGTGAGTGTTGTGGTAGCTGGTCTGGTCGAGTGAGTGTTGTGGTAGATGGTCTGGTCGAGTGAGTGTTGTGGTAGCTGGTCTGGTCGAGTTATTACGTGATCCTGATGACCAAATATGGATGTTCGACAGACAGACAGACAGATGGACGGGCAGACAGACGGATGGACGGACGGAAAAATGAAGGACAAAATGGCCCTCTGAATATGGTATAGGGATTAAATGTATCTAAATAGAATTTTTTTCACTTAATTCCTAAATGTTCAATAAATGTTCACTATGACTTATAAATATCAAATTAATACTATAAATGGTCATAAATTAACACTCATAAAATGGTCATAAATTAACACTCATAAAATGTTCATAAAGTAACACTCATAAAATGTTCATAAATTAATACTCATAAAATGTTCATAAATTAATACTATAAAATGTAAAAAGAAAAATCCTGACACCTAGAGTAAAAAAAAAATCCTAATCTGATCAAAAAATCCAAAATCTGAAGAAAAAATCGAAACACTAAAACCAAAACCGGCGAAGCCTTGAAAATTAAAACACTCTCTATGATCTTCCTAAACAATAAAAATAATATAAATACCACAATAAAACTAATAAAAAATAATAAAAATAACAATGAAAAAATTAAATAAATAAAAATACCTCAATAAAATAAAATAATAAAAAATAATAAAAAAAAACAAAATAATATAAAAATACCACCACAAGAAAAAATCTATAAAAAATTAAATCCGACCAAAACCGTATTGTAAAATTTATCACAATCCTCCGAGACTAACACAGAGAGAGAGAGGGGGGGGGGGAGAGCCAAGATAACACCCACCACCACTTGAGTGACGCCTAATCCGTGTTATCGTCACAAGATAACACGCGTGCGCTGGTTTGTTATCACTCACCAGATTGTCCTTATCGATACAGACTCTCAGTTGGTGCCCGAGGGTCGCAGGTGAGGCCAGAGTTAATTGCTTGTGTTCCTCGGTGTGTGTGTGTGGGGGAGGGGGGGGGGTGGGAGGGGAAGGAAGATGGTAGTATGGGGTGAGGGGGTGGGGTGAGGTGGGGGGGGTGGGGTGGGAGGGAGGGGGAAGATGGGGAGGAAGGGGTGGTAGGGGGAGTTAAGGGGAATGGGGAGTACTGAGGAGAAGGAGGATTGATCTGTGATGATAGAAGGAGGAGTAGGAAGGAGGAGGGAAAGGGGAAGGGAGAGAGAAGCAGAAAAGGAAGGGAGGAGGAGGAGAGGGGAGAGGGGTAGGGCAGAGAAGGATGAAAGGAAGGGGTGAAAGAAGGAAGAAAGAGAACAGAGGTAAGGAGGAGGAGGGAGGAGAAAGGGAGGAGAAGAGATGGCAGAACACAACAGAGGGTGTGGTGGTGTGGTGGTGAAGGTGGTGGTGAAGGTGGTGGGGGTGTGGTGGTGGTGGGTGAAGGTGGTGGTGGTGGTGTGGGGTGGTGGTGGTGGTGGTGGTGGTGGTGGTGGGGGTGGCAGTGGTGGTGGTGGTGGGTGGTGAGGGTGGGGTGGGTGGTGGTGGTGGGGGGTGGGTGGTGGGGTGGGTGGGTGGTGGAGGTGGTGGTGGTGGGGTGGGGGTGGTGGGTGGTGGTGGTGGAGTGGTGGGGTGGTGGGGTGGTGGTGGTGGTGGGGGTGCGTGGTGGGGGTGGTGGTGTGGGTGGTGGTGGTGGTGGTGGTGGTGGTGGGTGAAGGTGGTGTGGTGGTGGTGGTGGTGGGTGGTGGTGGTGGTGGTGGTGGTGGTGGTGGTGGTGGTGGTGGTGGTGGTGGTGGTGGGGTGGGGTGGTGGTGGTGGTGGGTGGGGGGGTGGTGGGGGTGGAGGTGGGGGTGGGTGGTGGGGTGGGGGTGGGTGGGGTGGGTGGGGTGGCGTGGTTGGTGGGGGTGGAGTTGGTGGGGGTGGTGGTGGGTGGTGGGGGTGGTGGTGGGGGTGGTGGGGTGGAGGTGGGGTAAGGTAGGTGTCAATCTCCATCAATCATAAGGTGTTGATACTCCGCCAGATGGTCGCCGGGGGGGGGGGTCACTGGGGTGGGGGGGAGGGGGGTAGCTGGGAGGGGAGGTGAGGGGAGGGGTCGCGTCAAAATGTATATAAACACTAACTCAATTATATAAACAATCGACCACAACACACACACACACACACACACACACACACACACACACCTCACTTATGTACATTACAATGATTTACAGGGGCGTATAAGAGAGAGAGAGGGGGGGGGGGGGGGGGGGGGGGGGAGCAGGCAAACACACAGGTGAGTGACAGGTGAAAGGTGGACACATAAGGTGGTGTGATTTTAAGAAAGGGTGAACGTGAAGCTGTGAGCGAGGAGGTGATGGGAGGGAGGGGAGGAGGGGAGGAGGGAGAGAGGGAGGGAGGAAGTAGGGAGGGAAGGAGGGAGAGGGAGGGAGGGAGGAGGGAGGGAGGAGGAGGAGGGAGGGAGGGAGGAGGGAGGAGGGAGGGAGGGAAGGAGGAGGGAAGGAGGGAAGGAGGAAGGAGAGAGGAGGACTGTGTTTGGTATGGTGACAGACCCGTGTTATAATGGGGCCCGTTGACACACACACACACACACACACACACTAAAACACAGAAGAACGTGATTATTATTTTCATTTAATTTCAGACGACATTAATAAAGTATAGATAAAAAAATAATGAAGAAATACGAAGGTGAATACGGAGGAGGAGGAGGAGGAGAGGAAGAGGAGGGGAAGGAGATGAAGGAGGGATAGGAGGCTGATAACTGGACTAAGTAAGGATATCTCCTTTTCTTCCTTCCTTCCTTCCTTTCCTTCCTTCCTTCTCTCCCTCCTTCCTTCTCTCACCTCACCCTGACAAACAGACAACAAAAGACACTCGCCTCTGCAATACCATAAACATTTCCCATTTTCTGGTGACGAGGAGGGGAAGGAGGGGAGGGAGAGGGAAGGGAGAGGAAGGGAGAGGGAAGGGGGGAAGGGGAGAGGGAAGGGAGGGGGAAGGGGGGAAGGGGAAGGGAAGGGGAGTGGGAGGTTATGATAAGCATCTCACCAATCAGATGGCGATATCACCACCGTGGCTGACGTCTGGACCAATCACCGTCCATCTTGATTCCCACCTTATTACACCGTGATCAAGGGGCAAGTTCCTCTGGTTTCCGTCGACTTTTTTTTCTTCCCTCGCGTTACTTAAAAAACTCTAAGATATTTCACTAATTTGTCTCAATAAACATAAGTATAAAAACATAATCTCCTCGATATAAAACTACATAAAATACATAAAATGAAGACGAAAAGGTAGAGAAATAAGACGATATATTGTGATAGGTAACGCGGGAGGTGAGCGATACCCTGAGACACTACAGTGGGATGAGGTAAGGGCTTCACACCTGACTTACCTTGCCAGCCTATACCTGCGTCCCGCTAATTACCACCAAGCCACGCAAGAGAGACGACGCCCCCCCTCCACCCCATCACGCCCCTACCCTCACGATCCCCTCACCACGCCCCTACCTCCTCAACGACGCCCCCTTCCCTCACGACGCCCCTAACCCTCACGACGCCCCTAACCTCCGACGCCCTCACCTCACGACACCCCCTAACCCTCACGACGCCCCTACCTCACGACGCCCCTAACCCTTCACGACACCCCTAACCCTTCACGACGCCCCTAACCTCACGACGCCCCTACCCTACGACGCCCCTACCCTCACGACGCCCCTAACCCTCACGACGCCCCTTAACCCTTCACGACGCTCTCCTCAAGACTTACCTCCGGCCCCTACCTTCGACGCCTAACCCTTCCGCTAACCCTCGACCTCTACCTATCAGACGCCCTACCCTCCGACGCCCCTAACCCTCACGACGCCCTACCCTCACGACGCCCTAACCTTCACGCCCCTAACCCTTCACGCCCCTAACCCCTCACGACGCCCTTGCTGTCACCTACCTCATTCTCCTCTTCCTCTCCCTTACTATCATCTTCAGGTCACCCTTTTCCTCCTTTTCTCCTCACCCCCTCTCTTCCTCCTGTGCTTTTTTCTACCTCCTCCTTCCTTTACTCCCCATCACCCTCTACCCCAAATTACATACTGAGAGAGAGAGAGAGAGAGAGAGAGAAGATACTCTCTCTCCTAAGGTAATGGGGTCACATCAGGCCAAGAAGACCGGATACCATACATCAAGTGACAAAGGTGATGTTTTGTAGATACGACCGAGAGATGGGGGGTGGGTTTAATGGTGATGAGGGGGGAAGGAGGGGTGAGGGAGGGAGGGGGGAGGAGGAGGGAGGGAGGAGGGAGGAGGAGGGAGGTAGAGAGGGGGAGGAGGAGTCAAATAATCTAAATATACACCCATACAGGATTTCATAAACAAGACTAAGACTAAATAATACACTATACAGAAAAGCACACCCATTACCGTATGTCGTTATGTATTCTTGATCAGGTTTATTGTATATCGTGTTTTTCTATGTCGGTTGAGTTGATACACCCTTGCTCGCCTACTATTCCAGAGGTCGATGGTTCGATTCCCAGGCACTCCCAGTTCACCCAGTTGTAAATGGGTACCTAAGTTTACGGGGTCATGCTGCCTCCCTGTGTGCTGAAGGGTTAGGTTAGGTTAGGGTTAGGTTAGGTTAGGTTAGTTGTTTAATGGTCAGGTGAACTAACCCAGATGCACAATTTAAGAGTAAAAAGCTAAGAAAAATATCACTCCTTCACACACACACACACACACACACACACACACACACACACACACACACACACACACACACACACACACACACACACACACACACACACACACACACACACACACACACACACACACACACACACACACACACACACATATGCAAATTAACAACATGCAAGAGGGGCAGAAAAACCCTATAATTATGGCCTATAATCAAACCAACAGGTAATCAACGATACTAATTACATCTCCAGCTGGCTCACACCTGGCCACATAAAATTAGACTTTTTGACATTTGAAAAGGTTTCAATTTCCATATAATGCATTTTTTAAATTAAAGTTTCGGTTCTTTTATACCTGGAGGGCCATAACGAGGGCCATTTAACCTCCAGTGTTGTAACTTTTGACCAACACACACATGGCAACACAATAAGAGAGAGAGAGAGAGAGAGAGAGAGAGAGAGAGAGAGAGAGAGAGAGAGAGACTTCAGAATTCTAACCACACAAATAACTGTTCCATAGCGGTTTTTTTTTTACCAAATTTAAGAACCGTAATGGCTCGTTTTGGTGTAGTTCTGACGTAATTACTGATGAACTTTGGCTAGGTGAGCGAGATTCTGGCGGCTGAGTAATGATAAGTAGGAATCTTAAGCCAAGTAAAGAATGTGTATTTGCTCGAAACAAGGCTCACAAAGTACATGGATTCATACAAAGGAGTGTTAGGTACAAGACTAGCGAGGTCATCCTAAAACTATATCTTGCGCTTGTGAGACCACACCTGGATTACGCAGTTCAATTTGGTGGTATTACAGAATGGATATAGAATCCTTGAAAACAATTCAGAGGAGAATGACAAGGCTAATAAGAACATAAGAAAATAAGAAGTCTGCAATAGGCCGGTTGGCCTGTGCATGGCAGCTCCTGTCGAGAGTTACTACCACTCTCTATCATCCATGAATCTATCCAGCCTTCCTTTGAAACTTTCCAGCGTTCCAGCACTTGCTACAAAGTTGCTAAGCTTGTTCCACTCGTACACCACCCTATATGTAAACCAGTTCCTTCCTATCTCCCTCCTAAACCTAAACTTATCCAACTTGAATCCGTTGTTCCGAGTCCTATCCTGCTCGGATATTATAAGAACTTTATCTATATCACCTTTATTGATTTCTTTCACCCACTTGAATACTTCTATCATATCTCCCCGCACTCTTCGTCTTTCTAGAGAATGCAAGTTTAGTTTCTTTAACCAATCCTGATATGGAAGGATTCTAAGTCCCGGAATCATTTTCGTCATTCTTCGCTGCACCGACTCTAGTGAATTGATATCCATTCTATAATAGGGGCACCAGAACTGAACCACATAATCGAGGTGCGGCCTGACTAGCGCAAGATATAGTTGCAATAAGACCTCTGCACTCTTATTGCTTACACTTCTAGATATAAAACCCAATACTCTGTTTGCCTTATTTCGAACATTAACCCACTGTTTTCTAGGCCGTAGGTCCGGGCTTACAAGTATCCCTAGGTCTCTTTCACAAGTCGACTTCTCTAGGTTGATGTTGTTAAGGCTGTATACATTGACAGTATTTGTTCTTCCAATATTAAGTACGCTGCACTTGCTGGTGTTGAATTTCATTTGCCATTTTTCAGACCACCCCTGCAGTTTATTTAGATCCTCCTGTAATGCATTTGCATCCTGCCCTGAATTAATTTGCCGCCCTATTTTGGTGTCATCCGCAAACTTGCTTATGTCACTGCTGATCCCAGTATCTAGATCGTTTATGTAGATTATGAACAAGAGTGGGCCCAGTACTGACCCCTGAGGAACCCCACTGGTTACACGGCCCCACTCAGATTTAACACCATCTACGCTGACCCTCTGCGTTCTATCGGTGAGCCATGATTTTATCCAATTTAATACTTTCCCCTCGATACCATGAGCCTTCATTTCTCTCAGAAGCCTCTGATGCGGTACTCTGTCAAACGCTTTGCTAAAGTCTAAGTAAATAACATCGTAATTTTCGTCATTATCTACTACCTCGAAGACTTTCCTAAAAAATGTCAGCAGATTTGTTAGACAAGATTTTCCCTTTGTAAACCCATGTTGAGAGTCGCAGATTAATCCCTGGCATTAAGAACCTTGAGTACAGAGACAGGTTAAAGCATCTTAATTTGCACTCCCTCGAGAGACGTAGAGCGAGGGGCGACCTGATAGAGGTGTATATATGCAAGTCAGGGTTAAACAAAGGGGACATTACAAAGGTACTCAAATTATCCAACCAGGAGCGAACTTGTAACAATGGTTTTAAATTAGACAAATTTAGATTTAGGCGCGAAATAGGTAAACACTGGTTTGGAAACAGAGTAGTGGATGAATGGAACAAGTTACCAAATATCATAATTAACTCGAATACGTTGGATAGCTTCAAACATAGGTTGGATGCTTATATGAGCAATAGGGGTTGGGTATAAACGAGACTGCCCACTATGGGTCAATAGGCCCGTGCAGTTTCCTCCATTCTTATGTTCTTATGTGTCGGGGGAGGGGGGGAGGTAGGAGGGGGTAGGAGGGGGTAGGAGGGGGTAGATGGGAGGGACACGTACCAGTAATACCAGCGGACGTCTCAACTGGCTATGATACGGGTGTTAAGTCCGGCCCCTCATTACCCCCGCCGCTACAAGTGTCGTCCCCCCTTAACAGCGCTCTTGTTCCTACGCTACAATTTCCTTAATCTGCCCACGAGAGACACGGTGAAAACACTGATCTCGGCCACAATAAAAACCCACAACACTGGTTATTTCCACCGAGGGTAATGATCGCCTCTGGAGTCCAATGGCCGCCGCGGAGGGAAGGATAAGACCCTCTTCCTCCCACCTCCGTCCCTGAGGCCCTTTTGAGTGAGCACTGCTGACCATGGCCTCCTCAGTGCCCCCCCCCCACTGGCCCCGGTCGCCCCACTTTGATGAGAGGGAAGGCCCCACTCCACCGGCTCATCTCCCTCCCTGTCATCATCCCATTTATCGGATTGGGGAAAATGGGATGTCCAAATAGGGGACCGGAAGACACCCAGAGATAGCGGATCTAGAGAGGCTGGAGACCCTGTACAAATGTTTAGCTTAAGAGGGAGGGTGGGTGGCGGAGTGTGGCGGGGTGGGTGGGTGGCGGGGTGGGTGGCGGGGTGTGTGGGTGGCGGAGTGTGGGTGGCGGGGTGGGTGGGTGGCGGGTGGTGGGTGGGAGGGAGGGAGGGGTGGAGGGGTGTGGGTGGGTGGCGGGGTGGGTGGCGGGTGTGGGGTGGCGGGAGGTGGGTGGCGGGTGTGGGTGGGTGGCGGGTGTGGGTGGGTGGAGGAGGGGTGGAGGAGTGGGTGGCGGGTGGGTGGGGTGGAGGGGTGGCGGGGTGTGGGTGGGTGGCGGTGTGGGTGGCGGGCAGGGTGGCGGAGGTGGGTGGCGGGGTGTGGGTGGGTGGCGGGTGTGGGTGGGTGGAGGGAGTGGGGTGGAGGAGGGTGGCGGGGTGTGGGGTGGGTGGAGGAGTGGGTGGGTGGCGGGGTGTGGGTGGGTGGCGGGTGTAGCGGGTGGCGGGGTGTGGGTGGGTGGAGAGGTGGGTGGCGGGGTGTGGGTGGGTGGCGGGTGTGGGTGGGTGGAGGAGTGGGTGGCGGGGTGTGGGTGGGGTGGCGGAGGGTGGCGGGTGTGGGTGTGTAGAGGGGGTGTGGGGGTGTGTACAGGGGTGTGTGTGAAAGTGTAGGAATGTGTTGGTGGGTGCATTAGTGTGGGGTGGGGTGTGCACAGGGTGTGGGGGTGTGTACAGGGGTGTGGGGGTGTGTATAGGGGTGTGGGGGTGTATATGTATGTAGAGGCTGTACAGGTGTGATGGTGGTGTGCAGCAGCTACCATATATGATCTCGTCCACTATTAAACTGAAATGCCTCCACCCTGTACCACCTCTCTTGTGTCCACCGCAATATACTACCACGACAGACCTATCAGGCCGATCAGCTTGACGTCAGTAGTGGGGAAATTTCTTCAATCAATTATAGCAGATAGCATCCGATCGCATTTAGAGAAAAGCAAATTAATCTACGACTCTCAACATGGGTTTACAAAGGGAAAATCTTGTCTAACAAATCTGCTGACATTTTTTAGGAAAGTCTTCGAGGTAGTAGATAATGACGAAAATTACGATGTTATTTACTTAGACTTTAGCAAAGCGTTTGACAGAGTACCGCATCAGAGGCTTCTGAGAAAAATTAAGGCTCATGGTATCGAGGGGAAAGTTTTAAATTGGATAAAATCATGGCTCACCGATAGAACGCAGAAGGTCAGCGTAGATGGTGTTAAATCTGAGTGGGGCCGTGTAACCAGTGGGGTTCCCCAGGGGTCAGTACTAGGCCCACTCTTGTTCATAATCTACATAAACGATTTAGATACTGGGATCAGCAGTGACATAAGCAAGTTTGCGGATGACACCAAAATAGGGCGGCAAATTAATTCAGGGCAGGATGCAAATACATTACAGGAGGATCTAAATAAACTGCAGGGGTGATCTGAAAAATGGCAAATGAAATTCAACACCAGCAAGTGCAGCGTACTTAATATTGGAAGAACAAATACTGACAATGTATACAGCCTTAACAACATCAACCTCGAGAAGTCGACTTGTGAAAGAGACCTAGGGCTACTTGTAAGCCCGGACCTACAGCCTAGAAAACAGTGCGTTAATGTTCGAAATAAGGCAAACAGAGTATTGGGTTTTATATCTAGAAGTGTAAGTAATAAGAGTGCAGAGGTCTTATTGCAACTATA
>NW_024733573.1:35000-45000 GCF_018991925.1 Homarus americanus | reverse complement strand
TGGGTGGGTGGGGCTCTTTATCAACAACAACACTCCCTGCAACACGCCCCTCCGCCCACCCTGGACTAATGCCGCCCTTGTTTACTGAATTGGATTTGGTAGAGGTGAGAGGGATGGGGGAGACGGGAAGGGGTAGGGTGGGAGGGGGTGAGGGAGGTGAGGGAGGGATGGGGGGGGGAGAGAAAAAGGCATAGCGAATGGGTAATTAAAGCACCTCACCTGATTACACTCTCATACCTCCACAGGTGAGAAAACAACACCACATGACAACCTTAATAACTGTTAATAAAATATCTCTTAACACGCACCTAACACCACAACCACACAAACTATAACTCCCACAACCTAACAACACCACAAGCTCACCACACAACACCTCACCACACCACCATAACCTCACAAGCTATAACCCTCACAACATTTCCCCACCAGTGATAAAACCCACAAACCACCATCACACGTAAAACACCACAGCAAGACGTGTATAAAGGAACATTAATATGACAATGATAACTTACACACAGTAGCCTGAGTGAGAGACCTGAGCTGTGTCCAACGCTCTGTGTGTGTGTGTGTGTGTGTGTGTGTGTGTCATAAGTTAGTTGTGTGTGGGGAAATTTACATCTATTTACCTTGTCATTAAGTGCTAGTAAATATCACGTTCACTTCCAGTCAATAACAGGATACAGGTTTAATTCAGGTCAATGGGAAACTTAGTTCTGGTAAATACTAAGCTTTATTCCTCTTTAAGACAATATGTACGGCAATAATTAAGCTTTTACATTAACTGCAGTGCAATAATACAGCCCTCAGACAGACACACAGGTAAACTCACACACAGGTAAAGTTAGCCACACACAGGTAAACTCAGGTATGCTCCAAGTAATTCCCGTAATGACCAGCACTCCATACATTACCGAACATCAACAGTGCAGGTAAGAAAAGGTAATGCTTGGCTACACCTCGAACCAGACCAACACTTAAGAACAATTTGTTGCGTGGTAAGTAACTTTTTGCATGTGACGTAAGTAGCACGGTGTGGAGTAGTGGTGTTTGACTTAAAGTAGCGAAGTAGAGTCGTCTGTTTACTTTTCATTTGTATTCTATGATAAAACTTAATATAAAAAGTGAGATTCTATACATAAGACCCTCTGATTAATACATATACAGAGATTACACATATACATACAAACACATATGTATATTAACACACCTGCCTGGGATCGTTTTGGCTGTTATATATGAAGAGACCACATATACAAACTGGTATACGTGCTGAAGATCATTTACACATTTACACTGATGAAACCAAAGCAACACATTTACATAAACACTGTTATATAAAGTGGTCACATTTGGACACCTGTAAACAAGAATTTTAATTTACGAGATTTTACGTCTTCTCACCTGTTACACCTGTCATAAGAGACACACACACACATACCTGTACAACTGTCCCATATACTCACCTGTACACCTGCCCCATGGTACACACACACCTGTACACCTGTCCATACACACACCTGTACACCTGCCATAAGATACACACACATACACACACCTGTACAACTGACCCCTATACTCACCTGTCCTATGATACACACACACCTGTACACCTGCCCATACACACACACCTGTACACCTGCCATAAGACACACAAACACACACCCGTACACTGTCCTATACACTCACCTGTACACCTGCCCCATGGTAAACACACACACCCAGGTACACCTGCCATAAGACACACACACACACCTGTACAATTGTCCTATATACTACCTATACACCTGCCCCATGATACACACACACACACCTGTACACATGCCCAAGAAACACACACACACACACCCTCAAGTAGCGAGAATACCCCCAACGCCCCTGTGCCTCGTTATGGGCGTGAAACAAACACCCTCCTCCAACCCATGGGCGTGCATCAGGTTCCCTCCACCACAGGCGGCCTCGTCTAGTTAGGGATCAAACATAAAGGTCTCTACTGGTGCCCTGATGGTGGTGATAGTGGACCAGGAGGAGGAGGTGAGAGTGGACCAGAGGAGGAGGTGAGGTGGACCAGGAGGAGGAGGTGAGAGTGGGACCAGGAGGAGGAGGTGAGAGTGGACCAGGAGGAGGAGGTGAGACAGGAGGAGGAGGAGGAGGGTGAGAGGGACCAGGAGGAGGAGGAGAGAGGGACCAGGAGGAGGAGAGAGTACCAGGAGGAGGAGAGAGGAGGACCAGGAGGAGGAGGTGAGAGTGGACCAGAGGAGGAGGTGAGAGTGGACCAGGAGGAGGTGAGAGTGGACCAGGAGGAGGAGGTGAGGAGTGGACCAGGAGGAGGAGGTGAGAGTGAGGAGGACCAGGAGGAGGAGGAGGAGGTTGAGGAGGAGGGTCGGGGAGGGGGGTCGGCAGCAAGTCTCTCAACAATTACCGGGGCCCCCACACGCATCATTACTCCCCTCCCCCCACCCCCCCCACCTCACCTCTGCATGCAAATCCTTCCCCCAGCACCACAAGCCACCATTATCCCCGATACACCGTCACCTGGGGGTAAGATACGACCATTACTCTCTACCTATACCCCTCAAGAAGCGCCCGACCGTATGTGATTACCATCCTAAATGCTTTATAAGTTATGCTAATGGCTTGTTGATATTAAATATAATGATTGCAGCCTCAGTAGCGGTGGGATTAAGACTGTTATATGCAAATAGCAGTTTGTTAATTCGTGTGGGGGGGGGGTGGAGGGGGGGAATGCTGCAGGTAAGGGCCAGGTATGTGGATCAGGTAGTTCATTATGCTGATGGACGCCCACAACTACCTCGGAAAAAATGCCTAATGCCCCGCCGCCGTCGTTATGGGTTTACTGGAAATAGTTTGAACAGAATTTAAAAATTTTGGTGGTAGATATAATTTTATTTCTCTAATCTTCACTACTCACCTGTAAGTAGCGATGGAGTATTGCCAAATATACTGACGGACCGTATAGAACAGGTGAACACAGGAACAGGTGAACACAGGAACAGATGAACACGGGAACGATTGAACACGGGAGCAAGTAGGATGCATCACTTGTTTTCATTCGTTCCATTTTCCGTATTCTATCATTTCTTTCATTTTTCTCTTATATAAGTAGAGCAACAGAGTAACACAAACTTACTGACAATGCACTTAAGTCAATCTTCAAGTGTGTGTGTATGTGTGTGTGTGTGTGTATGTGTGTGTGTGTGTGTGTGTCATGTAAACAAAATACTATATTCAACATGGGAGTCTGTCCAAAAGTTTGTGAAGACGGCAATAGACAGACAGACAGACAGACAGATGATGATGATAATAGATCAATAGACGGCAATAGAAGAACAGGTGCATATAAGACCAGATAATATGCACGTTGTTTCATGGTCACTTGTTCAGATACGTAAATAAATATAAGCAAAAAAAAAAACCCTAAAAATTAATCAACCCTAAAGTGGTGTGCTGAAGGAGAGAGTAAAGGAGTGAAGGAGGGAGTGAAGGAGGGAGTGAAGAAGGAGGGAGTGAAGGAGAAGGAAGTGAAGGAGTGAAGGACGGGAAGGGGAACAAGCGTCTGACTACCATAACTCTGCCCTTTTTTCCACCTCCTTGATCACTCATAAACCATTTTATTAATCAGTGTCCATTATCTCATGGGGGAAGGGTAAGGGAGAGGGGAGGAGGGAATAGGGGATAGGGTAAGGGAGAAGTGCAGAGGTAGGAAGAAGAGGGGGGGAAGGGGGGTAAAGGGATGGGTAGAAGGAGGAAGGGGTAAAGGGATGGGTAGAAGGAGGGAAGGGAAGGGGAAGATGGGTTCTTTTAACTATTCCTTTACTCCTATTCATCACCTCTCTTTCTCTCCTCCTTTCCTTCCCATTCCCATCTCCTCCCTCCCTCCTTCCCCCTTTAACTCCCCTACCATTAACCTCCACCCTATTATCCAACCTACTCCCCACCCTGAACTACTCCCCTCCTAACCCATTCTTAACTCCACCCCCATACAACCCCTTTACTCCCCTAACAACCTCCCCCTATACCCCTCCCTCCCCATAATGGCACCTGGGAAAGTAATGGGAGACCTTTAAGAATTATACATTGATGTAATTACTAGATGTTTCAGGAGGTTGAATTTCCTCCCAACCCCTGGAGGGTATTAAGTAGGTGGGGGGAGAGAGAGGTAGGGGGTTGAGGGGGAGGAAAGGAGGGAGGGAGAGGAGGGGTGATAAGGCTGGGTTAACCTAATTACAGACGGAACAAAACACAGGGCGGATATGAGGCCCCAAAAAAATTGTTGTAATATTCTTCTGATGTGAACCTTGAGAGGCTAGCGGGGGAGGGGAGGGAGGGGAAGGAAGGAGGGGAGATTAATTGGGGAGGGGTGAAGGTGGTTTAGGGGTGAGGAGAAGAAGCTATTGGAAGGTGTATACAAAAACACTTCAATAACATGTAAACAAACCCACAAAGAATAGAGGAATAATGAAGAAAATAGATGACAGATGGAAAGAAAACAACAAACAAGACCCACGAGAAGAAAATATCCACACTTGTATTTAATTACGTCTTAAATATGTAAATAAAATGACCATTACTATCATTAAAATTAGCTATTATTACTATATTATTATTATATTATTACTACTACTACTACTTACTACTACTATCATGATCATTATTATCATTATATTATTACTACTACTACTACTTACTACTACTATCATGATCATTATTATCATTATATTATTACTACTACTACTACTACTTACTACTACTATCATCATCATTATCATTATATTATTACTACTACTACTACTTACTCGTACTATCACCATCATTACACAAGAACAGCAATACTACCCCACAGCCCACAAACTCTTCTTCAACACACTGAGTCGATGTGTCCATGACTAACAACACTAGAGGGTTTGCTGTGACCTTTCCTCACGACACAACAGCTGGTGCCAACTCAGTGACCAGCTGTGAGGTTTTCTGGGAAATAACTTGTGTTTGGTTATTATTGTGTCGAGGAGGGGGAGGTGGGTGGGTGGTGGGTGGCTAGTGGGTGGTGGGTGGATGGTGGGTGGCTAGTGGATGGTGGTAGTGGATGACAGTAGTGGGTGGTTAACAGTGGTGGTTGTAGTTTGGTGGCAGGTAATAATAGTGGTGGATGGTGATTATAGTGGATGGTGGTGGTAGTGGGTGATTATAGTGGGGTGGTTGTAGTGGATGGTTGTAGTGGATGGTGGTAGTGGGTGGTGGTAGTGGGGGGTGGACGAGAGGAGACAGGGAGTGGTCCAGTTCTCTAAACATTGCATTGTGTTCTCTTGATTACACAACCTCGCGTTCAGGATGCTTACTATATCACGTTCACAAAGGAGAGGTTTAGCTAGAGAAGAGCAGAGAAGAGAAGAGAAGAGAAGAGAAGAGAAGAGAAGAGAAGAGAAGAGAAGAGATGAGTAAGCAAAGGAGAGGCAAGAGATGAGGAAAGATGAGGAGAAAAAATATGAGAAGAGAGAAAATAGAAAAGAAGAGAAAATGGAAGAGGAGAGAAGAAAAAGAAGAGGAAAGGAGAGGAGAAATGAACAAGGAAAGGGCTAGAGGAGGTGGTGGTGGTAAGAGGTGTCATAGAGGAAGAAGAAGATGAAGAAAGAGAAGAAAAAGAACAAGAATAAGGACAAGAAGAACAAGAACAACAAGAAGAAGAAGAAGAAGAAGAAGAAGAAGAAAGGGTAGGTGATGGACCAAGACAGCAGGGTCATGATGAAGACAGTTTTTACCGAGTTTCTTTGTGTTAGTAAACCGCTCCAACTCACACCATTATACAGGCTGCTACTCAATCCAGCGCCACTAGATTTATTACCGTCAAAAACTCCGCTTAAATTGTAGCGCCTTTATGACCGTGACGCTAAATCCACCTTTGATAACTACAATTTGACTTTTTTCCCCGATATTTTTTTCCTGAGGGTTTGTCTTCATGTACTTTTGTATTATTTCCCGATAATGTCTGTCTTCACGCACTCTTTTTTTAGTTTCTTCCGATAATTTGTCTATAAGCTTGTCTTCACGCACTTTTTTCTTCCGGAAATTTGTCTAAAAGTATGTCTTCACGCAATTTTTTTTAACCTTTTTCACCAATTTTCCTAAGCGCATGTCTTAACACTCGCTATCTGTTTCAATAGTAACAAAAAAAAAGTTTCAAAAGTCGTACAATGATTTATGTCCCAAAATAGTACAGCAGAGTACAAACTTGGAGTACATTTTTAAATAGTCATTAACACATTATTAAACAATATTAAACAAGATTAAGTACTGCACGTTTGTCATAGTTAAGCATTATACAGTAGGTTCAAGAGCATTACTAGACTCATTAAAACACTATATCACTCCTATATCAATAACATAGTCCCTCTTATATCACTATTAAACACACTATAACACTCCTACACCCACAATAACTCACCCTATATAATTCCTATAATCCAACAGGTGTTCTATATTCGATCATATACCCCATATAACCTTGACCTCAATGATATATACCTGTGTAATTACCTCCTTTGTTACCTGTGCTGTGGATATACCTGTACAACCTTCACTAATGAATTTAATTAACTAATATTTACCTTTTTTGTCTAAGTCTACAAATAAACATGACTTTCGTTATAACTTTATACCGAAATTGTGAGATCAATAAATGTTATCTTTCGTTATATGGCTTTCGTTTAGGTCTCAGTACAGGTGAGAGAGGATTAAGACGAGTGGTAGTGGGGGTTAATGGGTGGGGGGTTATGATGCAGTGGTTAATGGTGGGTTAATGGTAGTGGGGGTTATGGTAGTGGGGGTTAATGGTAGGGGTTAATGGTAGTGGGGGTTATGGTAGTGGGAGGTTATGGTAGTGGTGGGTTAATGGTAGTGGGGGTTATGGTAGTGGGGGTTAATGGTGGGCGGGGTACTGTTGTGGGTGGGTAGGGCGGTTATGAGGTTGGGTGGTGAGGAAGAGGGAGGAATGGTGAGGGAGAAGGGGGGTGGTGGGGGAGAAGGGGGGGTGAGGGAGAAGGGGGGGGGTGGTGGGGGAGAGAAGGGGGGGGGCGGTCTAGCCTAGTCTTTGTGGCACCGACACTACCCCTCCCCCCCCCTCCCTCCCTGTGGCGTAAGCGTAGTATCCCAGAGACTGTTAATGATGTATAATTACCAGCTCTGATGACTGCCCCACCAACAACTCACACTAACTACGTCACGCTCGTTAAGGCGGCTTCCTTCGCCACCTGACCCCCAGACCTCCATATATGCTGCCGTCTCCCCATCTTAACTAACCCTCTAAATTAATTCTTATTACTCTTCTATAATACCGTATAATGACGTATTAACCCTCGAGATAATACGACCTCTTATTGTATTACACAGGCACCCTCTTAACTCATAAAGGGCATCATTTCACACGTAAATTGCAAATATACAGAGACAATGAACGTGTGGGTGAGGAGGACAGCCGACAAAGACCTCTCTCACGACAGAAACACAAACACCTACCACAAAAAACTCCCATAACTCACGGTGTTAATATCCTGTACACGGGGGCTGGTCGCTCCCCAAAGCACATTACAACTCGCTCGAGAACCAACATTAACAAATTCATTAGCCGAGAGGTATAATAAATACGTTAAACCATAACCAGGGCGTGAGAGCTTAGCGGCAATAATTAGCGGGTAACGCTCTCGTCTGATGACCTACGCGACAGGTCGACCGCGACAGGTGGGGAAGAAAACGAGATTGGAAAAGGTACACCGAGCAGCATCATAGAAAACAGGAAGACAATGTTCACTTAACACTCTTCCTTTGTTGTGCCTCAAACATTCATTAATCATAACAGAATACCTTCACTCCTTATAAAAAAACACAGATAATTACTCTCCCCTCTCAGTCTTTATGGCAAATTTCTCAAAACTTAACCTTAGCTTCTTTGTTCTTGAACCATAAACAAAAACGCATCTCTACTTCCTTAAAAAATAATCCACATAGGAAGACCACTTAATCACCAAAAAACTATCAGAAATACATTAAACAAGATTCAGGCCATAATTTCGTGTCCCAGATGAGATTAAATATTACAGGTAAAGTCCCCATCCCGCTCTGTACAGGTAGATACGTTTCCTGTGTGTTTTTTTACTATGGTACAGGTGTGACGGTCGGTGATTTCCACAATGGGCGTATATTACCAGCTGCGAGTAATGTGTGTGTGTGTGTGTGTGTGTGTGTGTGTGTCAGGAAATCGTAGTCCACCAAAACCAAACACAAAATTAACACTAAACTGCTACCTGCATTACATTACATTACATTAAATTAGACTTTTTTCAATTTCCGGATACAAAATTTCAACTAATCTTGACAATTACCTTTTTTCCCGTAAGCTTAGTTGAATAATATAGAATAGGGCCGGACAAAGGGATGCAGTGTTACGATAGATGAGGTGTAACAATAGCCACACCTGTAGCAAGCAAACAAAGAAGGAAATAAACAGGGAGGACAAACAAACAAACAATAAATAAACGGGAAGGGCAAACAAACAATAAACAAATAAATAAATAAACAGAGAGGAAAACAAAAGGTGAATTATTATTGTTCCTCACTTAGCCAAGGGTTTGTTTACGCTGGTAGTACCAGTCACGGCCACAGCAACAAGTGGCGCCTAACCTAACCTAACCTAACCTAACCTAACCTAACCTAACCTAACCTAACCTAACCTAACTAACATAAACCCAACGATTTAACATAACTAATGACTTAATCTAACATTACACTTATATATTAGATAAAATATTCTTAGGTTCGGTTAGGATAGGATAGGATGGGTTAGGTTAGGATAGGTTAGGTTAGGTTCAGTTAGGATAGGATAGGTTAGGTTCGGTTAGGATAGGTTAGGTTAGGATAGGATAGGTTAGGATAGGGTAGATTAACGACTCTAGCCATCATCCCTGAAACTCACCCCAAACAAACAAACTCCACTCTCTGATGACTAATGATCTATAACTAGTTCTAGAGTCTCTCACTGTAGCCACTAGGTTGAGGTGATTCACTATACCATACTATTAACCCACACCGAGAGTTAGAAGGTTAAGGAAGGCAGTTAACAGGTCGGTAATTTGTGGGGTAAAGGGAAGGAGGGGGTAAAGGGAAGGAGGGGGAGGAGGATTTGAGATCACTTTATATAATTTTGTGTCTTTGTTATTACCTTAAATATTATACCTGACGTTTTTACACAAAACTAAGAACAATAATAAATAAAAAACAACAACTATGAATAAAGTATAAAATTAATAATAAAAGAAACAAAAGAAAATATCTCATTACATACCTACAATGACCTGGGAAGGGGGGGGGGGAGTACAGTCCAGCATGGTGTTGTGGTTTGGGTGAGACTTGAGATTACCTGAAGATAAGACACACCAGTTTATTTCTCCTCACGCTACCTCGACGGCTTAGATTAGGCTCTTTAAATCAGCACGTAAAACAAGTTAATAGCCATAACGACGAGAAAAGTTTGAACAATATCTTCACTTAGATCACAGTAATGTCAACACAACAAGCAATGTCAACACGATAATTGTATAAGTACGTGACCCTCGCCGCCTCTTAACAACCAACATCATTCCTATTAATCGTTTATTAACTCTAATCTACTTGTACTGACCACCTAAATACTCTTTAATAATATAAAAAGTCTAATTATAGTTTAATATAATATCTGTAAGTGTTATACTGATAAATGAACGTTTATGTGGATTAAAATTAAAGAGACATGATGAAACAAAAGACAAGCGGTCATGTTGTTTATACATTTCTGTGCTTTAACAATATCGGGTATGGATAATCTTTAAAACCTAATACACTCTTTTTTTTACTCTGAAATTATTTAATATACAATGTTACGAATATTATTATGGTCTACAATGGATGTATTTCTTCTGACATTAAATTACAGAAAATAGCGTAGTCGAAT
>NW_024733573.1:20000-30000 GCF_018991925.1 Homarus americanus | reverse complement strand
TGTGTGTGTGTGTGTGTGTGTGTGTGTGTGTGTGTGTGTGTGTGTGTACCCCAATCTAACTCACACAACTGATGAGGATAATTTTGTTCAGAGTCGTATGTGTGTTGATTAGGTGAACACAGTGAACACAAGCATAGGTGAACACAGTGAACACAAGCATAGGTGAACACAGTGAACACAAACATAGGTGAAGACAGTGAACACATGCATAGGTGAAGACAGTGAACACAAACATAGGTGAACACAGTGAGCACAAACATAGGTGAAGACAGTGAACACAAGCATAGGTGAACACAGTGAACACAAGCATAGGTGAAGACAGTGAACACAAACATAGGTGAACACAGTGAACACAAACATAGGTGAACACAGTGAACACAAACATAGGTGAACACAGTGAACACAAACATAGGTGAACACAGTGAACACAAAAACATTACTGTCACTCAAGTCAATTTCAACAGGAAAGTTTTGTCTGGGATTTGTTCAGTGAATATAAATTAGTAGTCGATGTTTGGGGGAACAGCTTGAGCATATAAGGCTGTATAATGTAAACACAATCGACTCGGTAATACAGTGTTAAAATAAAATAAACATCACTGAAGTAAAGTTAGTTAACAAGTTTTTTGGGGGGTGATATTTTGTTTGCCTCACACACACACACACACACACACACACACACACACACACACACACACACACACACACACACACACACACAATACACAAACTAGTTTGTTTTTCACTCAGCAATTGACAATATATAACACTTTGAGAATGATAGCTTAACCCCTTTGAGGATGATAGCTTAACCCTTTGAGGGCGATAGCTTAACCCTTTGAGGATGATAGCTTAACCCTTTGAGGACGATAGCTTAACCCTTTGAGGATGATAGCTTAACCCTTTGAGGATGATAGCTTAACCCTTTGAGGATGATAGCTTAACCCTTTGGGGACGATAGCTTAACCCTTTGAGGATGATAGCTTAACCCTTTGAGGATGATAGCTTAACCCTTTGAGGATGATAGCTTAACCCTTTGAGGGCGATAGCTTAACCCTTGAGGGCGATAGCTTAACCCTTTGAGGGCGATAGCTTAACCCTTTGAGGGCGATAGCTTAACCCTTTGAGGGCGATAGCTTAACCCTTTGAGGGCGATAGCTTAACCATTTGAGAATGATAGCTTAACCCTTTAAGGACGATAGCTTAACCCTTTGAGGACGATAGCTTAACCCTTTGGGGACGATAGCTTAACCCTTTGAGGATGATAGCTTAACCCTTTGAGGATGATAGCTTAACCCTTTGAGGATGATAGCTTAACCCTTTGAGGACGATAGCTTAACCCTTTGAGGATGATAGCTTAACCCTTTGAGGATGATAGCTTAACCCTTTGAGGACGATAGCTTAACCCTTTGAGGACGATAGCTTAACCCTTGAGGACGATAGGGCTTAACCCTTTGAGGGCGATAGCTTAACCCTTGAGGGCGATAGCTTAACCCTTGGGGACGATAGTTAACCTTGAGGACGATAGTTTAACCCTTGAGGACGATAGCTAACCCCTTGAGGACGATAGCTAACCCTTGAGGGTTATGGGCTTAACCTTGGGGACGATAGTTAACCCTTTGGGACGATAGTTTAACCCTTGAGGATGATAGCTAACCCTTGAGGACGATAGCTTAACTCTTTGGGGACGATAGCTTAACCCTTTGAGGATGATAGTTTAATCCCTTGAGGGACGATAGCTAACCTTGGGATGATAGCTAACCCTTTGAGGACGATAGCTTAACCCATTGAGGATGATAGCTTAACCCTTTGAGGACGATAGCTTAACCCTTTGAGGATGATAGCTTAACCCTTTGAGGATGATAGCTTAACCCTTTGAGGACGATAGCTTAACCCTTTGAGGATGATAGCTTAACCCTTTGAGGACGATAGCTTAACCCTTTGGGGACGATAGCTTAACCCTTTGAGGACGATAGCTTAACCCTTTGAGGATGATAGCTTAACCCTTTGAGGATGATAGCTTAACCCTTTGAGGATGATAGCTTAACCCTTTGAGGACGATAGCTTACAAATCTTTCATCATCAAATATTTAGAGAAAAAAACACAGAAATTCAACTGGTTTATATGCGGGTTGAGTTCACTTCACTTCTCAGTACCTACAGTGATCATGGGGCACCGATGTTTACGTTGTACCCCGAGTGCCCTGCCCCCCTCCCATGCCCTTGAGGCGGCGCTGGTCACCTGAGTCGTGTCGTCCAGCACATCATGGGTCGTAACTCAGGGTCGTGACCACCCAGGGCCCACACTCGCTCCTCAGCTATAATCCTGACCCTCACACACGCACACTCGTGGCTCCTGCTGATGCCGTCGTGACCTGTCCAGATGGCGGTAGCTCCTGGCTGACCTGGGCAGGTTTTGTGGCTCCCGACTGACCCCAACAAACATCTAGTGGCTCCTGGCTGACCTGGGCAGGTTTTGTGGCTCCCGACTGACCCCAACAAACATCTAGTGGCTCCTGGCTGACCTGGGCAGGTTTTGTGGCTCTCAAATGATACAGGTCAGTTTTAATTGCTTCTGGGTGACCTGGGGAGGTTTAATGCCTCTTGGGTGACCTAGACAGCTGGTAAGAGGCTCTATGTGACCTAGACAGCTCGTAACAAACCCTGAATGACCCTGAGTGACCTAGACTGTTGCTATCGGTTCCAAGATGACCCAGACAAGAGTCGTGTACTCCTAAAGTGACCTCGTCTGCCAAGTATAACGTCAGGAAGTCAAGCGATGGCGTCTAAGGTCACGTTAACATGTGGGTATTGTAGTGTGTTGCTTCTACTGGTGACCCCCACATGTTAACGTGACCTTAGACGCCATCGCTTGACTTCCTGACGTTATACTTGGCAGACGAGGTCACTTTAGGAGTACACGACTCTTGTCTGGGTCATCTTGGAACCGATAGCAACAGTTAATGTGGTCCTTAGTGTTACTGTTACTGGTGATACTCCCACATGTTCCTGGCATGACCCCACACAGTCTGACATGACCCCACACAGTCTGACATGACCCCATACAGTCTGACATGACCCCGGGAGCTCTTTGGTCTAGCACTCGCGTACACAGGTGTTGTTGACCCAAGCTGCCTGTGGATGTTTACTCAGTGACAACAAAAGAAAACATTCACTGAAGGACAAATAAACTCACAGGTGAACTTTCGTCCTAAAAAGATATATTCCATCACACCTGAACCTCCACACCTGAACCTCTACACCTGAACCTCCACACCTGCCCGCAAATATTTTTCTTCCTCATGAAAATTTCGGGGAATTTTTTTTTATTAATTTAGTCACTACGAGACCCACAATTCAATACTATTTAATACACCAATAACAATGGCAAAGAGAAGGACAAAGGGGGCAGGGACGGTGTAAGGGAGGGCAAGGGAGCAGAGTAAAATAAGGGAGAGGACAAGAGGGAGCAAGAAAACCAGGGGCAGTATGAGGGAGGGCAAGGGAGCAGAGGAAAAGGGGAGAGGACAAGAGGGAGCAACACAAGAGGCAGCAGAAGGAGAGAGCAGGGGGGGCAGGTCAAAGTGTGGAGGGCAAGAGGGGGGGAGGGTGAGGCGAGACAAGGGGCAGGCAGGGAGCTGTTCAGGGTCTACCAGGGTCACGACCACCACCACGAAGGACCCACAAGGACTCCTGCCACACGTTCTAATCAGCCCCTCCTACCCACACCCTACCCTCACTCCAACCCCCTCCTACCCCCACCTCCTTGCCCCCACCCTCCACCCCCCCCCAACAAGTGAGACACAGGTAAGATAAATTTAAGAAACATTTAATCCTCAGGTGAACTACAGGCTACAGGTGAACTACAGGTGGCTACAGGAGAGCTACAGGTGAACTACATGTGAGCTACAGGTGAACTAAGGTGAGCCACAGGCAGAGCTACAGGTGAACTAAGGTGAGCTAAGCAGGTGAACTACAGGTAGAACTACAGGTGAACCGCAGGTGAGCGTCAGGTGAACTACAGGAGAGCTGGGCTAGGGAAACCCTCAAGGTGAGCTACAGGTGAACCACAGGTGAACTACAGGTGAACTGGGCGTGAGCTACATAGGTGAACTAAGGTGAGCTAAGAGCTGGTAAGAACTACAGGAGAGCTACAGGTGAACTACAGGTGAACTAAGGTGAAGCACAGGTAGAACTACAGGTGAACCTGCAGGTGAGCGTTGTAGAACTACAGGAGCTTAAGCAGGTGAAACTAAGGTGAGCTACAGGTGAGCTGGGCAAGGAGAGCTCCAGGTAACCACAGGTGAGGTACAGGAACTACAGGAGAGCTACAGGAACTACAGGCAATCCCACAGAAGAGCTACAGGTGAGCCCCACAGGTGAAACCACAGGAGAACTACAGGTGAGGTGGGCTGAGGTGAACCACAGGAGAGCTACAGGTGGCCCAGGATCCAGGAGAGCTACAGGTGAACTACAGGTGAGCTACAGGTGAGGCAGTATAGGTGAACTACAGGTGAGCCTCAGGTGCGCTACAGGTGAACTACAGGTGAGCTTCTCAGGTGAACTACAGGTGAGGCATGAAGAGCTACAGGTGAACTACAGGTGAACTACAGGTGAACTAAGGTGAGCTACAGGTGAGGTATAGGTGAACTACAGGTGAGCTTCAGGTGTGCTACAGGTGAACTACAGGTGAGCTTCAGGTGAACTACAGGTGAGCTTCAGGTGTGCTACAGGTGAACTACAGGAGAGCTACAGGTGAACTACAGGAGAGCTACAGGTGAACTACAGGTGAACTACAGGTGAACTAAGGTGAGCTACAGGTGAGGTATAGGTGAACTACAGGTGAGCTTCAGGTGTGCTACAGGTGAACTACAGGTGAGCTTCAGGTGAACTACAGGTGAGGTACAGGCGAACTACAGGTGAGCGTCAGGTGAACTACAGTGAGCTACAGGTGAATTACAATTGAACGAGTGACTCAACAACCCAGCCACCTGTGATACTAGTGAGCCTCAGGTGAGTTACGTGTGAGCCTCAGGAGGTGAGGCAGGTGAAGGTGGCGGGGGAGGATCACAAACAAGTCCCGGGAGAAGAAAAATGATGACGAATTAGACAACCTGCTGCCACCAGGTCCCCCCCCTGCCTGCTGCCACCAGGTCCCCCCCTGCTGCCACCAGGTCCCCCCCCTGCTGCCACCAGGTCCCCCCCTGCTGCCACCAGGTCCCCCCCCTGCTGCCACCAGGTCCCCCCCTGCTGCCACCAGGTCCCCCCCCTGCTGCCACCAGGTCCCCCCTGCTGCCACCAGGTCCCCCCTGCTGCCACCAGGTCCCCCCCTGCTGTGCCTGGGTCCCCCTGCTGCCCAGGTCCCCCTGCTGCCCCCCCTGCTGCCACCACCCCCCCCCTGCTGCCACCAGGGTCCCCCCTGCTGCCACCAGGTCCCCCCTGCTGCCACCAGGTCCCCCCTGCTGCCACCAGGTCCCCCTGCTGCCACCAGGTCCCCCCCCCTGCCTGCTGCCCCCCCCCGGCTGCCACCAGGTCCCCCCCTGCTGCCACCAGGCACCCCCTGCTGCCACCAGGTCCCCCTGCTGCCACCAGGTCCCCTGCTGCCACCAGGTCCCCCTGCTGCCACCAGGTCCCCTGCCTGCTGCCACCAGGTCCCCCTGCTCCCCCCTGCTGCCACTGTCCCCCTGCTGCACCCCCTGCCTGCTGCCACCAGGTCCCCCTGCTGCCACCAGGTCCCCCCTGCTGCCAGGTCCCCCCTGCTGCCACCAGGGTCCCCCCCCCCTGCTGCCACCAGGTCCCCCCTGCTGCCACCAGGTCCCCCTGCTGCCACCAGTCCCCTGCTGCCCCAGGTCCCCCTGCTGCCACCAGGTCCCCCTGCTGCCAGGTCCCCCCCTGCCACCAGGTCCCCCTGCTGCCACCAGGCCTGCTGCCACCAGGTCCCCCCCTGCTGCCCTGCCACCAGGTACTGCCACCAGGCCTGCACCAGGTCCCCCCCTGCCTGCTGCCACCAGGTCCCCCCTGCTTGCTGCCACCAGGTCCACCCCTGCCTGCTGCCACCAGGTCCCCCTGCTGCCACCAGGTCTGTCCCCCCTGCTGGTCCCCCTGCCTGCTGCCACCAGGTCCACCCCTGCCTGCTGCCCCCAGGTCCCCTGCCTGCTGCCACCAGGTCCCCCCTGCCTGCTGCCACCAGGTCCACCCCCTGCCTGCTGCCACCAGGTCCCCTGCTGCCCCCCCCTGCCTGCTGCCACCAGGTCCCCCCCTGCTGCCACCAGGTCCCCCTGCTACCACCAGGTTCCCTGCCTGCCTGTGCTGCCACCAGGTCCCCCTCCCCCCTGCCTGCTGCCACCAGGTCCCCTTCCCCTGCCCCTGCCACCAGGTCCCCCCTGCCTGCTGCCACCAGGTCCCCCTGCCTGCTGCCACCAGGGTCCCCTGCCTGCTGCCACCAGGTCCCCCTGCCTGCTGCCACCAGGTCCCCCCCTGCCTGAGCCCACCCTCCCTCACCCTTACCCTCCCCTAACACCCTCCTCAACCCCCCCACACCCCTTCCCTCCCTCACCCTTATCCCCTCACCCACACCTCCTCCACCCCTCCCTACCCCCTCATTTACACCCTCGAGGCCAACAGAGGAAACAGGAGGTACAGTACACAGTTATATCATCATTCACTACAACAACTAACCAATGAATAAACAGTTAATAAAATATTCACTAATAAACAGAACACAAAACACTAATTATACAACGAAGCTCATTCATATAATAACACCTGAAGGGCACAGAAGTGTTATGAGTTGGTTGAGTCAATGTAAAAGTCTGAAAGATAAACAAATAAATTAAGTCAATATTTTGATATTTTTTTATGAGGGAATAAATCCAACTCACTTTCCTTACCTTCAAATACATTATACAATACCCTACAATACATAATACAATAGATACAGTCTTTTATAATCTACTGTATGATAAATAATAAATTAAATAGTGTATAAAGATGAAAAGTTGGTGTTTATCTATGAAGCACGTGAGTAGTGACGTCAGATCATAACAAAATATGTAAACAAAAGCTCGAGTTTTATGTGACGTCATTTCTACCTCTTCTATATGATTTTATGAACACACACACACACACACACACACACACACTCTATCAGTACAGAGGAACACCTTACAATGGCCGGGACGACAAGGGGCAAGCAACTGTGATACGACCCCTAATCAACACGACAACCCAGCAACGCCTCTCAGCACCAAACACAATTCCCAGCAAGACGATACAGCCCTCAGGAGTGACACCCAACAATAATTCTCAGAAAAACAACTCCTAGCCGGGGGCGGATTATCGTTGCTGAGACAATTATTGACGGTGACTCCTGAGGCTCTGTGCTTGGGGGCTGGGAACAGAGAGTCAGTTTATCAGAGTAAATTCTGTCTAGTAATGTTTTCTTATACACCATTAAGTTCCTCTTTGTTTGTTTCTTAATTACCGTAAGATTGGTATGTGTACATTATGTATATATAATAATAATAATAATAATAATAATAATAATAATAATAATAATAATAATAATAATAATAATTAACGGTTTATTGAAAAAGTTCTGCAGCCCGAAGGCTGAAAATATACATTGGACATAAATGACTTATTACATACATTGGTGGTTTAACAAAAGCCTTCATTAGAGAAAGGTAAAGGAACATACAGTGAACATGCAGATTAATGTAGGTGTTGAACAGCAAACACGTAGTGTAGTAACTCTCTCCCAGATGGTGTTAGGAGGAACTCACGTGGTGTAGTAGTTCCCTCAGATGGTGTTATAGGGACCTGGCGTGGTGTAGTAATTCCCTCGCAGATGGTGTTATGAGGGGCCTCACGTGGTGTAGTAATTACCTCACAGATGGTGTTATGAGGGGCCTCACGTGGT
Source organism: Homarus americanus (assembly GCF_018991925.1). NCBI lineage: Eukaryota > Metazoa > Arthropoda > Malacostraca > Decapoda > Nephropidae > Homarus > Homarus americanus. The sequence continues at coordinate 22,079 of NW_024733573.1, read as the reverse complement.
GTAGTAATTCCCTCACAGATGGTGTTATGGGGGACCTCACGTGGTGTAGTAATTACCTCACAGATGGTGTTATGAGGGACCTCACGTGGTGTAGTAATTACCTCACAGATGGTGTTATGAGGGCCTCACGTGGTGTAGTAACTCCCTCACAGATGGTGTTATGAGGGCATCACGTGGTGTAGTAATTCCCTCACAGATGGTGTTATATGGTGAGGTGTGGTCCCAGGCCTTCCTATCGTAGACGGATTAACACATCGCTGGTTGTTGTTGGGTCTCGGGCCGTTATCACTGGGTACCTGGGACCTCACTGTGTGAAGGTTAACTTGGGTACGACTGTTACTGTTGAGTTGTTCTCACTGACTTAAGCACTGTTCACCTCTGTTTAACACTGGTTCCGTTCCTTTCCTAAATGAAATTGTAACTTCTGGCGAGAACTTGTTGATATTCCGGTGGGGAGGAGGGTTCAGGGGAGGGGGTTGGTATGGGCCAACTTAACAGTTGACCTGGCTGCTCCGAGAGGAGCGCCAGGTACGTCTTGACCCTTCGGTGGTTAAGGATGTAGTGTATACTAGTGTATGTATTGTATATGTATAGTTAATAAAAGTAAATAGAAAATTGAATCACCCAAAAAAATTAATCTCAGAGACTAATGGGATGGATGAACTTGTTGTTATACAGGTGAGGCAATGAGACAGGTGTGTGCAGGTGAAGCAAGATGGACAGGTGTGTGTGGGGTGAAGAAAGATGGACAGGTGTGTGCAGGTGAAGAAAGATGGACAGGTGTGTGTAGGTGAAGCAAGATGCACAGGTGTGTGTGTGTGTAAGTGAAGCAAGGGGGACAAGTGTGTGTAGGTGAAACAAGGGAACAGGTGTGTGCAGGTGAAGCAAAAAGAGACAAGTATGTGTGTGTGTGTAGGTGAAGCAAAAATGACAGGTGTGTGCAGGTGAAGCAAGAGGAACAGGTGTGCCCAGGTAAATTACTATTACACAAAGGGTTGACACTTAATCTATTTCCCACAGTGAATACCGGAAGCTATCTTGTGTTGCGTAGTGAGATAATTCTACCAAGTGATGCAAGAAACTGGGTACATATTTTATGACACGAAATATAATGAAAAGTAGAAATAACAACAAGTGAGTGTGTGTCGGTACAGCCTATCTAACAGCTTCGTTATGTACCGCAAAAAATAAATATCTAATTCCTCTCCAGCTACAAGATATCACCTCGAGGAAGAAAATATGCAGAACCTCAACAGCTGTTCCTTACTTGTGTTAAGAGCGGCGGCCACAGGGTCTAGGCGCCTCCTTTCACGTCACAAAACCTGATCGTTTAAATATACATCAACCAACACCATCTTGTCTGCTAAAACGTAACAAAAACAGATATTGTTTATAAGGTCATTTTTAACTGGATGGATTTTATCTTTTAATATTGCAAACAGCATTAATGAGGTTTATTGTATCTTGGAAGGAATAAACTTAATACAACCTGGATATATACACACGCTACATCCGGGGTTTATTTCGCTGTAGGGAGTTGAGAAGGTCCTGTACATACAACCACTAGGCCCGAACATAGAGAGTTAACTGAAGGGAGATGCAATTGTAGATACCTCCTCTGAGTGTCCGGCCCTGGTACCTCCCAAACACCCAATTACGTGAGAGAGAGGTGAGGGAGAGATGGAGGGGGAGGTGGGGAGATGAGTGAGTGGGGGAGGGCGAGAGGTGAGGAGGTGAAGGGGAAGATGAAGGGGATAAGTGAGGGGAGAGATAAGGAGAAGAGGTATGGGGGGATGAGGGAGAGGTGAGGGGAAGAGGGAGAGGTGAGGGGGATGAGGGAGAGGAAGGTAAGGGGGAGAGATGAACCACCTCGCCCCTCCCCCACCTCTTTGTCCCTGGTGGTGAGCCGCCCTGTGTGTGTGTGGCTTTATGATGATGACTCAGTTACTGGCTGTAGACCTCCCCCCCCTTACCTACGTCGCCATTACTGCTGGGCGGGGGGCAGGAGGAGGAGATTATACCTGTGACTGTGTATGTAGGTCAGTTTATTTTCTCCAATTCTGTAAAAAGGCCATGTGT
>NW_024733573.1:0-17500 GCF_018991925.1 Homarus americanus | reverse complement strand
CTCCAACACGCGCCACACCAGCTCCACATGCTCCCACGCCACCAGCTCCCATACGCTCCAACACGCGACACACCAGCTCCAAAACGCTCCAACACGCGCCACCACCTCCAACACGCTCCAACACGCGCCACACCAGCTCCCACACGCTCCAACACGCGCCGCACCAGCTCCCACACGCTCCAACACGCGCCACACCAGCTCCCGCTCCAACACGCGCCACAGCACTCAACACTCTCAACACGCCACCAGCTGCCCGCTCCAACACGCGCCCACCACCTCAACACGCGCCACACCAGCTCCCACGCTCCAACACGCGCCAGCTCCACACGCTCAACACGCGCCACACCAGCTCCACACGCTCCAACACGCGCCACACCAGCTCCCACACGCCCCAACACGCGCCACACCACATCCAACACTCACCAACACGCGCCACACCACCTCCAACACGTCACACCACCTCAACGCGCCACACCACCTCCCACACGCGGCACACCTTCTATTTCTTCAATTACCTTTACGCGTTTAGTTACCTTGACAAATTCAAACGTTACCTGACCTATATGAGCCGTTACCCGTTTTACGTTCCTTCATTATTATATCCAGGTACTGAGTTACACCTGTACACACCTGTTCATAAACACTAAACGACCTACACCTGTGCAATCTCACCACCTTTTACAGAACTACTCTCTATCTATCTAATAAAATTGATTATATTCAACAAATAACAAAAGCTATTAAACTATGAAAAAATAAATTACAATACACGGATCAAAACTCTTACAATAAAATCCTAATTCAATAAAGTAAATAAATAAATAAAAAATCGGCAAAAAGTGTCCGCGTGTGTTGGGCGTCACCTGAGACCCTCCACATGTCTCGCTGCTGCTGCCCGGCCCCAGAGAATCTGATAGTGTTCTCCATCCATCTACCCTTTCCCTCTTAACACCTCTCTTCTCTTCTTTACACACACATATATATATAACCTTTATAGTATATTAGAATCTATATAAGACTTAAGTATGATAAACGAGGAAGAAGTATTATTGATTAAAGAAAGTTTTGGTGACGGGAGGAAGAGGGTTGTTATGCTCTCATAAGAACATCGTCGAGCAGCGTGTCACCTTAGTCTTCCCGCGATGGTCTAACAAAGCGCGCGCTCTACACGTGCTCCTTACCGCACTCACTGAATTTTTAAAGGCAACATTTTCTTGTGCTTGTAAAGAGGCTATTTATATCTTCGCTTCATAATTATACTTTTCCTGACAGCTGGAAAAGCTAATGACACTTATAAATTAATAAAAAATATCAGTTATTGTTCTTCCTTTACACCTGTAGTAGCCTAAATCAGTCTAATAATTATTGTGGGGTTTAAAGCATGTTGTACTCAAAAGAACTAGGTAATAAATAATAAGGGTACAAGTGAATATTATTGCGAGCGATAAGCAAGTGATAAAGGGTTATTTTATGGTAATATAGAACAGGAAAGTGTTGACAACGCACCATATGCCATACAGGTGTTTATTACCAGTCAGAGGTTCGCGCCAAAACTACAGCCGGCTGCATTCCCACGCTCATACCCAGTCCGAGACCCTTGCTCTTTTCCCATAGAAGTGTTGGGCAGAGACGATCCAAGTTTCGATTGGAGTCTGAGGCGCATTCATTAATTTTCAATTTACAGCTTGCCAACATGTTTTTTTGCTATATTACCAATACTGATAGGGTTTACATATTACTAATTTGTTAAAATTTCTTCAAAAGATAATTTTTTACTCAATAAAACGTTTATGCGTAACAATAATAATTATTTTCTAGCGGTCTCTTGAGTCCACTACCTGGATGTTGACGTCACTTATCCCTTTGAACCGAGCATCATCAGCTAAGTCTTATTCTTTTCTTTTTTAACTCTAACATTTTCCTTTGTTTTCAAACAGTTTTTGCCAGTGCTCAATGTTATGGCAATTATATATGTGACAGATAATATTTTGCTCATATAGACATATCAACCAAGGAGGTATCAAATACCGTCGTGCGTAAATGTCTACAACTAACATTTGTCCCGGCACGAGCGCGGCACACACCTGGCATGTGGCGGGCACGAGGGGTATATAAGACTCGTGGACCCGAAATTCAAGCAGACCATATCCACACCCAGCGGTCAACGCACCAGCTTGTGCTCCATCAGGAAACGGCCATCACCATGTGCGTTCAACTAAGCACTGACCTCTGCGTACCTCGCCACCGCTTCATTAAGCACATGAAGCCTCTGCTGCCCAGGAAACGCTCCAGCAGGGCCAGAATTAACCTGAACCGTCACTGGAACGAGTTGGAGGAGCTGTACGGGGAGACATACAACACCCGCGTCACCCACTTCGAGACGCTTCTCCTTCACAACGAACTTAACGACAACGCTGTCAACGAGGCGCGGGAGGCTGCCTCTACCAGACTACAGAAGGCGACCACTCCTGACGACCTCCTCACCCCTCCTGCCACGCCCTGCCTCACCACTCCAGCCTTCAACTTCACCGGCAGCGTCCTGAGCGTCGCCATGGAGGACGACCTCGCTGACATGCCCATGACCCCGGGCACGCCTCAAGCTTGGGACGTCTTCGCCTTCCCACCTACCACGCCCTTGGAGAAGAAGGATGAGGAACCCCTTCGTCAGATGACTCCCACCAGCGTCTCCAACTAACAGCAGCATCAAGACCTCCAGTACCATGGCGGTGACCCCTCCCTCCCTCCCCCACCCCCAAGCTTCAGGAGGAGGACCCAGCGTCGCGTGTACCCTGACACTCGCTGTGATATACATACACCCTCTTGTGATGTACACACCTGTGATCCTGCAATAGTATTTGTTTACAGCTGTCGTCCACAGTAACCCCTTGAGTATGTGATGATTCTTCATATGTGCCTTAGTAGCGTACAGGTGGTGGGGGTCCTGCCCCCCACCCTCTTCTCCCCTACCTTGTCTTTCTACACAGTCTTGTGATAAGTCTTGTGATACTAATGTTAAGGCATCTCCTGTGTGACCTTTACTGTTCATACTATGTGATATTACCACTGTGATATTAGTCTAATAAATAACTACAATAAACGTCTTGGTTTAACTCCTTCCTTTATAACAAAGAAATAAAAAATAAAAATGATTAAAAGGTAATAAAGAATAACAAAAAATAAAATAAAAGAAATATATATATATAGACCTAAGATGGCAAGCGTTCAGCCTCCAGCCAGCGTCTACACCGCGCGCCAAAACCTGTCCCTCCTTCCTCACCCACAAGACCACATCATTAACTCCATTCATCCTAAGTTTAAAACCTAACTTATGTATTCAATATCTTTCAATAACTATTATCTCTATTTTCATGTTATTTAACTCTTAAAATTTATGATCGTAGTTGTGATAAAATTAAAAATAGTTAAGTTTCTAGAGGTTCCTGGGAGCTGAGTCAGTCCCTCATACACTTGTCAGGTGAAGGGAGTACCACCCCACTGGTCATTTTGTTACCATTATGCTCGGTCTTTATGTCTGTTCCATTTTGGTATCCTGTATGAGGGAGATGCAGGCTGGTTAAGGATATTGGTTAGGTTAGGTTACCGTAGGTTGGGTTAGGTTAGATTAGTTTGTTGGTTCCATGTCGGATACAGTCTCAAGCTTATTTGACCTGATGATTGGCCACCCCAGCTTATTTCACCTAGATCACGCCCACCTACAGTGTCCTAATTATATTCCTGTAACAATAACAAACTGATTAAATGTTTTGGGTCAATTTAGGCAAAGTGTTGGAGAGAAAGAAAGAATTATAATACAAAAGAGTAATGTGGTGATTTGGGCAACGACTTCTCATACTGGTCAAGGAAGAGAGAGAGAGAGAGAGAGAGAGAGAGAGAGGATGTTTGCCAGTGGTCTTGTGTTGTGTCTCGACCAGCGGCTTAGCTCAGTCAACAAGCGTGTAACCAGATGCTGCGTTCACTCCCAGATCATCAACAATTTCCCTTTATTATTCCACCAAACCTCAAGACAAAGGCTCTATCTTACTCTATATCAATAATAATAACCAATCTATCCACTATTACATTAAAACACATAATTAAAACGTATTAAAACAACGAATAAAAACAGACAACAATATATATCGTTCAGTCATCCCTTTCTCAGCACCTGCATTTCGTCTCCCATTTTCTGCCTTACCAACTGAAGCGCACAAGTAACCCATACTCTCGCTCATTCTCGAAATCTATCGCTCAGAGTAACCTTTAAGCCGATAGAGTTATACGAAACATAATGGGAATCTTAGTTCTTAGTGAGGCAAGGACAATGTCGCGGTGGGGTAAGGGAGAGCGAGTCGAATATTAACTGGTCAGAATTTAACCCGAGCAATCATTTTTATTATATAGTGTTTTAGGGTTAAATTAAGTTATATTTAGCTATATGTTGTATCAATAATGACGTTAATATATAAATGTTAATCTTGAGAATATATATATAGTGTATTTATATCGTATAGAAGAGAATTAGTGAATAAAAATTGTTGTTGTTTTGATAAGGAGAGTCTGTCAGCCATTGTGTTCGCTGTCAAAACATCACTAGTCTCTCCTGGCGCTTTTATATCCAGGGATGTTCCGATAACGTTTTAAAAGGCCGATTACCGATTCATCGGCTAATATTAATCGGTCTATTACTGATTAAACAGATGATTATCTTAATTTTTGGCGCTCATTATTCGGCTCATCACATTTTTTTTTCACTACGTTCAAGGTAACTTTACTTCAGTCATTATATTCCGTCCGAACTTGGAATATGCCCGAACTTGGAATCTGCCCGAACTTTAAATTTGCCCGAACTTGGAATCTATCCTAACTTGGAATGTGCCCGAACTTGGAATCTTGGCAGAGGTGGAGGAGTCTACGGTGTTAAATAGTTCCAGGACTGCGTAAGAACCAAACCTAATCTAACCTAACTGGGAAGACTCAACGGTAGGGAGCTATAAGACTCCTTCCTTTGTGTTGTAATCAATGTTTTTCTTGACTAAATAATAATATACTTGTGTTGTGAGGAAAGAGAGTGTGTGTGTGTGTTGTGGTTAATTGACGCGTGAGTTGATAACGTTGTAATTTGTAGTTATATTATTAGTTATGGTAGTAAATGTAGTAGTCGTAGGCTAGTAATAGTAGTAATAGTAGTAGTAGTAGTAGTAGTATGGTAGTAGTAGTAGTATCAACATATTACACTATTAGTTCTCCAAACTCTTGACGTCATTCCTAAACTATCAACCAGGTAAATTCTCGCTAATTAATCAACTCAAGGTAACGAAGGCCACACGTAAACACCCCACGAGCATAACCTAACCTAGAACCTAACCTAAACCTAACCTAACCTAACCTAACCTAACCTAAACCTAACCTAACCTAACTTAACCTCTCTTCGCTGTTAATCAAGCATGAAAACTCTTCCGTCAGGTAAAATAGTGAAATCTCGTTGAAGAAGATGACGTCGAACAGGTAAACCAGGTGGCGAGCAGAGAGCCAGGTAACACGAGAGGTGAGGTGATGGTAGAGGTCACACAGGTACGGGTTCCAACACACGCAAACCTCTTGGCCTCTCTTACCTCTTACGATATTGCATTTCCTGTTCCACTCAACCGTCGACCATATTTTTTTTATTATTTTTTTAGTCGATTTTGAAATTTTGGCGAATTTTTGGTTTTTGTTAAGATGTTGGTGGAAAGGTTAGGTTAGGTTAGGTTATCAGGTGAAATAAATTAGGGTGTTAATCCTTCCTTCCTTCCTCCCCTTCTTCCTTCCTTCCTTCTTTCCTTCCTTCCTTTCCTTCCTTTCCTTCCTTCCCTCCCTCCCTCTCCCTCTCCCTCCTCCCCACCTCCTCCCCCTTCCCTCCCTCCCTCCCTCCCTCCCTCCCTACACCTACCATAGCGAGGACCATCACACTATGGCTCTTACCTGTAGTCCTTCCTAAGTTTCCAAGTCATACCTGTAGTCTCCCAAGTCTTACCTGTAGTCTTACCTGTAGTCTTCCTAAAGCCTTCCAAGTCTTACCTAGCCTCCAAGTCTTACCTGTAGTCTTACCTGTAGTCTCCAAGTCTTACCTGTAGTCTTACCTGTAGTCTCCGTCTACCTGTAGTCTCCAAGTCTTACCCAGTTTCCAAGTCTTACCTGTAGTCTTACCTAAAGTTTCCAAGTCTTACCTGTAGTCTTACCTAAAGTTTCCCAAGTCTTACCTGTAGTCTCCAAGTCTACCTGTAGTCTTACCTGTAGTCTCCAAGTCTTACCTGTAGTCTTACCTGTAGTCTCCAAGTCTTACTCCTGTAGTCTTACCTGTAGTCTCCAAGTCTTACCTGTAGTTTCCAAGTCTACCTGTAGTCTTACCTGTAGTCTCAAGTTACCTGTAGTCTTACCTAAAGTTTCCAAGTCTTACCTGTAGTTTCCAAGTCTTACCTGTAGTCTTACCTAAAGTTTCCAAGTCTTACCTGTAGTCTCCAAGTCTTACCTGTAGTCTCACCAAAGTTTCCAAGTCTTACCTGTAGTCTCCAAGTCTTACCTGTAGTCTTACCTAGTCTCCAAGTCTTACCTGTAGTCTTACCTAAAGTTTCCAAGTCTTACCTGTAGTCTCCAAGTCTTACCTGAGCTACCTGTAGTCCAAGTCTTACCTGTAGCGTTCCAGTTCCAAGTCTTACCTGTCCAAGTCTACCTAGCCAAGTCTTACCTGTAGTCTACCTGTAGTCTCCAAGTCTTACCTGTAGTCTTCCTAAAGTCCAAGTCTTACCTGTAGTCTCAAGTCTTACCTGTAGTCTTACCTGTAGTCTTACCTGTAGTCTCCAAGTCTTACCTGTGTCACCTGTAGTCTCCAAGTCTTACCAGTCTCCAAGTCTTACCTGTAGTCTCCTCCAAGTCTTACCTGTAGTTTCCAAGTCTACCTGTAGTCTACCAGCAAGTCTTACCTGTAGTCTCCAAGTCTTACCTGTAGTCTTACCTAAGTCTCCCAAGTCTTACCTGTAGTCTCCAAGTCTTACCTGTAGTCTTACCTGTAGTCTCAAGTCTTACCTGTAGTCTTACCTGTAGTTCCAAGTCTTACCTGTAGCTCAAGTAGTCTTACCTGTAGTCTCCAAGTCTTACCTGTAGTCTTACCTGTAGTCTCCAAGTCTTACCGTAGTCTTACCTGTAGTCTCCAAGTCTTACCTGTAGTCTTACCTGTAGTCTTACCTGTGTCTTACCTGTAGTCTCCAAGTCTTACCTGTAGTCTCCAAGTCTTACCTGTAGTCTTACCTGTAGTCTCCAAGTCTTACCTGTAGTCTCCAAGTCTTACCTGTAGTCTTACCTGTAGTCTCCAAGTCTTACCTGTAGAGTCTTACCTGTAGTCTTACCTGTAGTCTCCGATCTTACCTGTAGTCTTACCTAAGGTGTCTACAATTCGGTTGTTTGAGTTAATACCTCCCTTGACCCAGATCTTCAACTACTATCACCTTATCTCCTCATTGACCACACGGCAGTTGAGGAGGTGACCAAATAGCAGGAGGGGTGAGGGGGGGGGTGAGGGGTGGGGGGGAGGAGGAGGGGGGGAGTGAGGGGGGTGAGGGGGTGAGGAGGAGGGGGGTGAGGGTGAGGGGGGGTGAGGGGGTGAGGAGTGAGGGGGTGAGGAGTGAGGAGTGAGGGGGTGAGGGGTGAGGAGTGAGGGGGGTGGAGGAGTGAGGGGCAGTTGGAGGAGGTAACCGAAGAGGAGGGAGGGAAGGAGGAGGAAGAAGGAAAATGAGATGGGTAGTTTGTTAAGATGGATAGACCGGAAGGAGAGACGGTTAGGTTAGGTTGAGGTTAGGTTAGGTTAGGTTAGGTTAGGTTAGGTTAGGTTGAGATTAGGTTAGGTTAGGTTAGGGTTGAGGTTGAGGTTAGTTTGGTTAGTTGAGGTTAGAGCGAATTTATTGGTGTTCCGATTTTTGCATTAATCAGTTACGTAATTATTTAAAGTATAATAACAAAAACAGATGAATAATAGGGAATAAAATATGTAAAAAAAGATGATTTAAGAATATATGAATTTAGTCAGTAATATAATAAAAAAAGTCAATCGGAAAATAACAATAATAAACGGGGAATAGACGAAGAACGCAATTATTACGTGAACAGGAAGTAATAATAATAATAATAAATAATAATAATAATAAATAATAGAAGCACGATGCAAAATTTTAACACCAGTAATTGACCCGAAAAATATTCCCTCGTCAGGCCACCTCCCTCAGGCCCTCTCCTGCCTCGGCTTAAACACCCGACTTATGTAACCTGACCCCTAATTAAACAAAGGGTTAAACAGGTTTACCTCAGCACCCGGAACAAGTTTGTGGTTGAATTACACGAGTTTTTTTTTTCTAGACGGGGGAAGAAAATATGGGAAAAAATTAACCCCGGTCACCGTACAGGATTACTTAAGTTATGTTGATGTTAATATAATTATCTGAGTTTATAGTTTAATAAATCTTAATACGGGATGTTTATATTATCTCGATATATGGTGTCTGTATATAATTTATGGACACTCATTGATACACTCACTCACTCACTCACTCACTCACTGATTCACTCACTCACTCACCAATCATACACTCAACTCACTGATTCACTCACAGATTCACTCACTGATTCACTCACTGATTCACTCACTCACTCACCAATCATACACTCAACTCACTGATTCACTCTACTGATTCACTCTCACTCACCACTGATTCACTCACTCACTGATTCACTCACCACCACTGATTCACTCACTGATTCACTCACTCACTCACTGATTCACTCACTGATCTACTCACTCACTCACTCAATCATACACTCACTCACTGATTCACTCACTGATTCACTCACTGATTCACTCACTGATTCACTCACTGATTCACTCACCTCACCACTCACTCAATCATACACTCACTCACTGATTCACTCACTGATTCACTCACTGACTGATTCACTCACTGATTCACTCACTGATTCACTCATCACTGATTCACTCAATCAAACACTCAACTCACTGATTCACTCACTCACTCACTCACCACTTACTCAATCATACACTCACTCACTGATTCACTCACTGACTGATTCACTCACTGATTCACTCACTGATTCACTCACTCACTCAATCATACACTCAACTCTCACTGATTCCCTCACTACCAATCATACACTCACTCACTGATTCACTCACTGATTCACTCACTACTGATTCACTCTCACCGACCACCACCAATCATACAATTCTCATTGATTGATTTTAATACTATTATTATTATTATCATTATTATTATTATTATTATTATTATTATTATTATTATTATTATTATTATTATTATTATTATTATTATTATTAACTTGCACACTACTACTACCACCACCACAACTACCACCACTACTATTCCTACTACTACCAGCATACAATAACTACTCACCACCACTACTACCAGCATTACCACAACTACCACCACCACCACTACTACCAGCATCACCACAACTACCTGCAGCTTTACTACCATCGGGTCACACGGTCCTCAGCACCTGGCCAGCCACGTGTTAAGACTACTACGTCAATCAATACTATACACAGCCTTAGTTTCCACCTGACATCATTCACACCACCTGACATCATTCACACACCTGACATCATTCACACCACCTGACATCATTCACATCACCTGACATCATTCACACCACCTGACATCATTCACATCACCTCCCCAACTCATGTATAGTTCTTAAGAAACAAGTGAAATATAGTACAGTATAGTTTAACATATATATTTAAATGGGATTGATTTTTAGGTCGTATATGTGTAAGTTTTTGGAGAATAAGCGACGTAACCATTGAGAGTACAGCTGTGTGTTATACCTTACTGAAACACCTTATGGGAAAGTCCTACTATACCTTACCTTTTCTTATTCATTGTAAAGGCGTTTAACCACCTGCTTTCTCTGTCGGTTCCTCACACCAACACCACCCTAAAACCACAACCCAATAAGGGCTAATATCCCGAAGGAGGTTATGGCGCCTCCTCCAGACGTAACCACATGATCCTCCCCCCCTAAAAATATAAGCGGCGTGAACCCTCCCTGAGCCTTCACGTCGCGCCATATTTTTCTTCCCAGAGCCGAACAAAAGACGATCAGCCGCAGATGTTGGCCTCCTGGTGCACCACGTGTGTTATGTATTGTGTTATGAGTCCCTAGCTAGTCACTTGTGCTTCCCCCCTCTCCTCCCTCTCCCCTTTCTCCTTCCCTCCCTCTTTCTTTCTCTCACACGCTCTCCCTGCATATATCTTTTGAGAAGGACTTTATTCCTCTCTCTCTCTCTCTCTCTTTTTATCCCATGATGACACCGTGAGAACCAAGATGGTGGTGAGAACGCCACAAGTGCTTACAGAACTCTCTCTCTCTCTCTCTCTCTCTCACCTTGTGCTGTGTAATGATAATGATATAATAATAATGATAATAATATAAAGCATTAAGACAAACATATACCACACCTGTAACCATAAACTCACCTGGCCATAAAGTACCTGTAGTGATGACTCAGGTGTTGATTGACAGTGAACCAGGTGAGAGAGAGAGAGAGAGAGAGAGAGAGAGAGAGAGAGAGAGAGAGAGAGAGAGAGAGAGAGTTTTCTACGCGTGAAATAACCTAGGTCTAATCTTCATGTGGTCTATAACAATCACGCCCTAGACCTTCAATAAAAACTATACCCAAAAATAACATGTGTTATATGTTTATAAAATTAAAATATATTCTAATGTATTACAGACAAGGTGATCAAAACGTACCTGTGTACCTGTGGGATAATTTAGGTTAGGTTAGGTTAGGTTAGGTTAGGTTAGGTTAGGTTAGGTTAGGTTAGATTAGAGGTTAGGTTAGGTTAGATTAGATAGGGAGGTAAGACATTAGTGAAATAAGCTAGAGGGGGGGGTATTGTTGAGGTGATCCGTATAGTCCCAGAGCCTTACTTACGAGCACTAGTGAGAGGTCAGTCTTACGATCCTGAAGGAAGCTGTAAACACAACGCTATTTCTATTCACCACTTTAATGACGTTCGGCCATTCATGTCTCCCACTCACCAGTTCGGGATACCCTCGTTCTCTTCCTCTTTCCCTTTTCCCTCTCCTCTCCCCTCTCTCTCTCTCACCCTCCTCCCCCTTCTCTATCCTTATCCTCCTTTCTCCTTCTATCCTAACCCCACTCTCCTTCCTCTTTTCTATCCTCCCCTTCTCCCTCTTCTCTTCCACCGTACCCTGATTCTCCTCCCTCTTCCTCATTCTGCGCTCCCTTTCTCCTCCTACCTCCCTTTCACCCCACCTCACCCTTACATTTCTCCCTTCCCCACCACCTCCCTTTTCTGTGCTCCCTCACCTTCATCCTCTCCCTCTCTGTCTCCCCCATCCCCCCCACCCCTCTCCTCCACCCCACTCTACCCCTCCACCTTTATCTTGCCCCTCCAATTTCATTTCTCCCTCCACCCCTATTCTCCTCCCTCCACCCCTCCCTGCATTCAAGCGTATACTGACCATCTTGCACCGACTCCATTCAAGTGGGACTTATACAAGGCGTCGTTCATCATCAGAGACGTGACCAGACCTTGAAGGAGGACGTGTTAAGCTGGTGACGAGGGTGACACAGTGAGGGGTGACTCAAGAGGGTGACTCAGGAAGGGTGACTCAATGAAGGGTGACTCAGACGAGGTTAGGTATTACAAGGTTAACTCAAGGATGATTCATATAAGAATGACTCAAAACCAACTCATTCAAGGGTGACTCATACGAAGGTGACTCATACAAAGGTGACTCAAGAATGACTCACACAAAAGTAACAGCTGCTGACCCCCCATATCACAGAATAATCTCCCCTGTTGACCTTCTACACAATAAAAAAAAAATAAGGTCACTTATATACAACACGCCCGCCATATTGTTTACTGAAATTATACAACATAAACAACTTGACCTGAATTATATGACACTCTGATATGACAGTAGGTGAGTGTTGACGGCCTGTACTATAATTTATGACCTGTAATAAGGTGTGTGGGAGCTTGCTTTGAGATGTGGGTTGTAATATGAAACAGCCTGCAATAGTATTTATATAACTAGCTTTCTGTTAGACGAAATATAAATAAAACAGAGAAAAAACATAAAATACACTTAAAATATACATAAAAAAAACAGATAAAACAGACAAACTCATAAAACAAACACACTCATAAAACAAACAACTCATAAAACAAACAAAATCATAAAACACATAAAACAAACAAACTCATAAAACAAACAAAATCATAAAACACATAAAACAAACAAACTCATAAAACAAACACACTCATAAAACACATAAACAACAACTCATAAAACAAACAAAACATAAAACACACACACAAGAAAACCATATAAAACAGAGAAAAAAAACATTCCAACACAATAAGTTACCCTATAGACGTAAACACAAAGGGAACACTATCATGACCCAAGAGGAATTAACTAAAGAAAAATATACTAGGTTAGGTTAGGTTAGGTTAGGTTAGGTTTAGGGTTAGGTTAGGTTAGGTTAGGTTAGGTTAGGTTAGGTTAGGTTAGGTATGGTTTAGGTTAGGTTAGGTTAGAGTTAGGTTAGGTTAGGTTAGGTTAGGTTAGGTTAGGTTAGGTTTTGAGTGGTTAGGGGGGTTGGTTGTGTTGTGTTAGGTTGGTAGGTTAGGTAGGTTGGTTGGGTTAGGTTAGGTTGGTTAGGTTGTAGGTTAGGGTTGTTAGGTGTTGGGTTTAGGTTGGTAGGTTAGAGGGTTAGGTTAGGTTAGGTTAGGTATGTTGTTCTGGTTTATAAATAGACGGTGACCATAATACATACATACATACATACATATATACATACATACCACGCACACCCCTACACACACACACACACACCCCACGAGAGGCAAAGGAACATCGTCAGTAGCTCCGGGAAGGAAAGTAACCACCCCACACAACAACAATCTTCTGCTGTTATGGCTTTGTTGACAACCTCCAAATTATAGGAGTTAGGACGACCGGCTGATGGTAAACCTAATCGAGCAGAACCTGACCTATAATGACCTATAATGACCTATAATCCTCAGAGGTTAGAAGAGGATAATTTAGCTACACCTGAAGATTAACCCCCCAAGTTTATTTCACTTTAAGATTAACTAATCCTAACGCTAAGCTATAATTTAACCTAGCTTAATCTACCGTTAACCTACTATAGTCTAGCTTAATCTACCGTTAACCTACGATAGTCTAGCTTAATCTACCGTTAACCTACTATAGTCTAGCTTAATCTACCGTTAACCTACTATAGTCTAGCTTAATCTACCGTTAACCTACGATAGTCTAGCTTAATCTACCGTTAACCTACTATAGTCTAGCTTAATCTACCGTTAACCTACTATAGTCTAGCTTAATCTACCGTTAACCTACGATAGTCTAGCTTAATCTACCGTTAACCTACTATAGTCTAGCTTCTCATGTCGCTTATCATGTTAACACTATAGTCTAGCAAGTTAACCTAATGTAGCAATTCTTAACCTACTATGTCTGCAATCACCGTTAACCCATGTGTTAATCTGTTAACCTCATAGTAGTTAATCTACTGTTAACCTACTATAGTCTAGCTTAATCTACCGTTAACCTACTATAGTCTAGCTTAATCTACCGTTAACCTACTATAGTCTAGCTTAATCTACCGTTAACCTACTATAGTCTAGCTTAATCTACCGTTAACCTACTATAGTCTAGCTTAATCTACCGTTAACCTACTATAGTCTAGCTTAATCTACCGTTAACCTACTATAGTCTAGCTTAATCTACCGTTAACCTACGATAGTCTAGCTTAATCTACCGTTAACCTACTATAGTCTAGCTTAATCTACCGTTAACCTACTATAGTCTAGCTTAATCTACCGTTAACCAAATATAGTCTAGCTTAATCTACCGTTAACCTACTACAGTCTAGCTTAATCTACCGTTAACCTACTATAGTCCAGCTTAATCTACCGTTAACCTACTATAGTCTAGCTTAATCTACCGTTAACCTACTATAGTCTAGCTTAATCTACCGTTAACCTAATAGTCTAGCTTAATCTACCGTTAACCTACGATAGTCTAGCTTAATCTACCGTTAACCTACGATAGTCTAGCTTAATCTACCGTTAACCTACTATAGTCTAGCTTAATCTACCGTTAACCTACTATAGTCTAGCTTAATCTACCGTTAACCTACGATAGTCTAGTTTAATCTAATCTAATCCAACTTAATCTAACACTAATCTACCTTAACCTAATCTAACACTAATCTACCTTAACCTAATCTAACACTAATCTACCTTAACCTAATCTAACACTAATCTACCTTAGCCTAATCCTCCGGGTAGCGTTAGGGTGTTTAACCATCGATCCCATAACCCTCAGGGACTATATAAACAAGGCAGGAAAAGATGGCGTCGGAACTGTGCAGAGACTTTACTTGATTACGTTTAGTTATTTTTCATTTACGAGGAAAAGTTTTTTAAAAAGTTTGAGAATTAATGTAGAGCATAGAAGGGTGGTGTGGGTGTTGGTGTGGGTGGTGTGTGGGTGGTGGTGGGTATTGTGGGTGGTGGTGAGGGTGGTGTGGGTGGTGGTGTGGGTGGTGTGGGTGGTGTTGAGGGTGGTGTGGGTGGTGTTGAGGGTGAGGTGGGGTGGTGTGGTGGTGTTGAGGTGGTGTGGGTGGTGGTGAGGGTGGTGTGGGCGGTGGTGTTAAGGGTGGTGTGGGTGGTGGTGTGGGTGGTGGAGGGGTGGTGGGTGGTGTGGTGTGGGCGGTGGTGAGGGTTGGGTGGTGTTGGGGTGGTGTGGGTGTGGGTGGTGGGGGTGGTGTGGGTGGTGTTGGGGGTGTGGTGTGGGTGTGTTGGGGGTGGTGTGGGTGGTGTGGGTGTGGTGTTGGGGTGGTGGGGTGTGTGGTGGGTGGTGTGGGTGGTGGTGAGGTGGTGTGGGTGGTGGTGTGGGGTGGTGTTGGGGGTGGTGTGGTGGTGGTGTGGTGGTGTGGGGGTTGTTGAGGGTGGTGAGGGTGGTGTGGGTGGTGGAGGGGTGGTGGGGTGGTGTGGGTGGTGGTGTGGGCGGTGGTGGGGGTGGTGTGGGTGGTGGTGGGGTGGTCTGGGGGTGGTGGGGCTGGTCTGGGTTGTGGTGAGGACGGTCTGGGTTGTGGTGGGGGTGGTGTGGGTTGTGGTGAGGGTGGTGTGGGTGGTGGTGAGGGCGGTCTGGGTTGTGGTGAGGGTGGTGTGGGTGGTGGTGAGGGTGGTCTGGGCGGTGGTGAGGGTGGTGGTGAGGGCGGTTCTGGGTTGTGGTGAGGGTGGTGTGGGTGGTGAGGGCGGTTTGGGTTGTGGTGAGGGTGGTGTGGGTGGTGGGGAGGGCGGTCTGGGTTGTGGTGAGGTGGTGGTGGTTTGGGTTGTGGTGAGGTGGTGTGGGTGGTGGTGAGGTGGTGTGGGTGGTGGTGAGGGTGGTGTGGGTGGTGGTGAGGTGGTGTGGGTGGTGGTGAGGGTGGTGGTGTGGGCGGTGGTGAGGGCCAGGGATGGGGGCGACACAGGTGCGGGGCAGGGCAGGGTGGTGCAGGGCAGGGGACGGGTGGACATGATGGATCGATCTAATGTCGCGGATCAGTGGGCAACCCGCCTTATTGACAGATCCTGCGGCTCACTTGTCATAGCGTCACCTGAACAAAACAAACAGGAGCTGAGGCGGAATGGAGGGGTGAGGGGAGGGGGAGGGGGAGGGGGCGGTGGCGGCTGTGGTGGCAGGGGGCGGCCTCTTCAGCTGACCACTGTTGAGAAATGATGTCAAGTGGCAAGGTAGGGGGGTAGGGTAAGGGGGTAGTGGGTCGGGTGGTAAGGGGGGAGTGGTGGGTGGGGGTGGTGGAGGGTGTTAATGGAGAATTAGTGGTGGGGGTGATGGAGGTTGGAAGAGGTGTTGATTGTAAGTGTTATTATTACAGTTATGGAAGGTGTGGATGGTGGGCAGCCCTCATGATGAGCGACTCGTCCTCTATTATATGCCGGGTCATTCTCGTCACGACACAGCAGCACCGTCTCTGTGTACCCCACGTGTGCTGCCGTCTGTGTACGTGTGCTGCCGTCTGTGTACACGTGATTAAGCATAGCAGAGAGAGAGAGAGAGTTCCTAAATTGAAGTAAATGAAGGAGTCATAACACCAGCGTCGGGTCTAATCACCTTGTTACCAACTACCTTAAAGCTAATGATGTAGGTAAACCATATATGTAAATGGACTGATTATAATTTTCTAGAGCTGTTTTTGTCTATTTGGCTGCACCATACTGTAGGGCATTACCACTAGATAACACCTATCCTAGTCTTATCCTTCTGTCCCTCTCATCTACCCACTCACCTCACCCACTCACCACTCACCTCACCCACTCACCACTCACCTCACCCACTCGCCACTCACCTCACCCACTCACCCTCCACCTCACCCACTCACCTCCGCCTCACCCACCTCGCCACTCACCTCACCCACTCGCCACTCACCTCACCCTCACCCCTCCTCACCCCTCACCACTCCTCACCCACTCGCCACTCCTCACCCCACTCGCCTCACCCACTCACCTCACCCACTCACCACTCACCTCACCCACTCACCCCCACCTCACCCCTCACCTCACCCTCACCCTCTCCCTCACCACTCGCCTCACCCACTCACCCACTCCTCCACCCACTCACCCCCCACTCCCTCCCACCCCTCCCCACTCTCACCCCTCACCACTCACCTCACCCACTCTACTCACCTCACCCCTCACCTCACCCCTCCCCCACCCCCTCACCCACCTCCCCTCACCCCTCTCCTCACCCTACCTCACCCCTCCTCCCACCTCACCCCTCCCTCACCTCACCCACTCACCACCCCTCACCCCTCACCCCTCCCCTCACCTTCACCCTCACCTCACCCCTCCACCTCACCCTCACCCTCCTCACCCCTCCCCACCTCACCCCTCTCTCCACCTCACCCCTCACCCTCACCTCACCCCTCCCCTCACCCACTCACCTCACCCCTCCCCTCACCCCACTCACCTCACCCTCGCCACTCACCCACTCACCTCACCCCTCCACCCCTCCCACCTCACCCTCCTCCTCACCTCACCCCTCACCCTCACCTCACCCTCACCCCTCCCACCTCACCCCTCACCCCACCTCACCCCTCCTCCCTCCACCTCACCCACTCACCCCTCACCTCACCCCTCACCCCTCCCCTCACCCCTCCACCACTCCACCTCACCCCTCCACCTCACCCACTCCTCCCTCCCACCTCACCCCCTCACCCCTCACCCCTCACCCTCACCTCACCCTCCCCTCACCTCACCACTCCTCCCACCCCTCACCCCTCACCCCTCACCCTCACCCTCACCTCACCCCTCCCCTCACCCTCCCCTCACCTCACCCCTCCCCTCACCTCACC
>NW_024733572.1:0-10113 GCF_018991925.1 Homarus americanus | reverse complement strand
CTGAAGTGTACCTGGGAGTGTCTGAGGTGTACCTGGGAGTGTCTGAGGTGTACCTGGGAGTGTCAGAGAAGTACCAGGGAGCGTCACAGGAGGTCCAGGTAGTGTGAGATGTGTACCTGGGAGTGTGAGAGGTGTACCTAGGAGTGTCTGAGGTGTACCTGGGAGTGTGAGAGGTGTACCTGGGAGTGTCTGAGGTGCACTTGGGAGTGTCTGAGGTGTACCTGGGTGTATCAGAGGTGTACCTGGGAGTGTACCTTTCCTAACCTAACCCAACCTCTAACACTGAAAATCAGTGTTTTGAAAAGAATTTAAGCGTTCTCCGTGAAAAGAAGGTAAAACTAAGTAAAATACACTACTTTTCATCTAAAATTTAGTGTTTTCCCTGAAAAGAAGTAAAACTAACTGAAATTCACCTAACCTAACCTAACCAAACCTAACCTAACCTAACCTAACCTAACCTAACCTAACCTAATCTAACCTAACCTAACCTAACCTAACCTAACCTAACGCAACCTAACCTAACCTAACCCAACCTAACCCAACCCAACCCAACCCAACCCAACACAACCCAACCCAACCAAACCTAACCTAACCTAACCTAACCTCTAACACTGAAAATAAGTTTTTTGAAAAGAAATTAAGAATTTTCCGTGAAAAGAAGATAAATATATGTAAAATACATTGGTCTATATCTAAAACTGAGTGTTTTTCGTGAAAAGAAGTAAAACTAACTACAATTAACCAAACCTAACCTAACCTAACCTAATCTAACCTAACCTAACCTAACCTAACCTAACCTAACCTAATCTAACCTAACCTAAGCTAACCTAACGTAAGCTAACCTAACCTAACCTAACCTAACCTAACCTAACCTAACCTAACTTAACCTAACCTATCCTAACCTAACCTAAGCTAACCTAACTAACCTAACCTAACCTAACCTAACCTAGCCTAACCTAACCTAACCTAACCTCTAACACTGAAAATCAGTGTTTTGAAAAGAAATTAAGCGTTTTCCGTGAAAAGAAGTTGAAAATAAGTCAAATACATTGGTTTTCATCTAAAACTGAGTGTTTTTCGTGAAAAGAAGTAAAACTAACTAAAATTCACTTAACCTAACCTAACCTAACCTAGGTTAGGTTGGGTTAGGTTAGGTTAGGTTAGGTTAGGTTGGGTTAGGTTAGGTTAGGTTAGGTTAGGTTAGGTTAGGTTAGGTTAGATTTGGTTGCGTTAGGTTAGGTTCGGTTAGGTTAGGTTAGGTTAGGTTAGGTTAGGTTAGGTTAGGTTAGGTTCGGTTCGGTTAGGTTAGGTGAATTTTAGTTAGATTTACTTCTTTTCACGAAAAACACTCAGTTTTAGATAAAAACCAATGTATTTTACTTATTTTTATCTTCTTTTCACGAAAAACGCTTAATTTCTTTTCAAAACACTGATTTTCAGTGTTAGAGGTTAGGTTAGGTTAGGTTAGGTTAGTACACCCAGGTACACCTCTGATACTCCCAGGTACACATCTGACACTCCCAGGTACACCTCTGACACTCCCAGGTACACCTCAGACACACCTATGTACACCTCTTACACTCCCAGGTACACCTCTCACACTCCCAGGTCCTCCTGGGACACTCCCTGGTACTTCTCTGACACTCCCAGGTACACCTCAGACACTCCCAGGTACACCTCTGACACTCACAGGTACACCTCCGATACTCCAAGGTACACCTCCGATACTCCCAGGTACACCTCTGACACTCCCAGGTACACCTCTGACACTCCCAGGTACACCTTTGACACTCCCAGGTACACGTCTGACACTCCCAGGTACACCTCTGGCACTGCCAGGTACACCTCTGACACTCCAAGGTACTCCACTGACATTCCCTTGTACACCTCTGACACTCCAAGGTACACCGCTGACACTGCCAGGTGCACCTCCGACACTCCCAGGTACACCTCCGACACTCCCAGGTACACTTCTCACAGTCCCAGGTACACCTCAGACACTCCCAGGTACACCTCTGACACTCCCAGGTACACCTCTGACACTCCAAGGTACACCTCTGACAATCACAGGTACACCCCTGACACTCCCAAGTACTCCACTGACATTCCGTGGTACACTTCTGACACTGCCAGGTACACCTCTGATAATCCCAGGTACTCCTGTGACACTCCCAGGTACACCTCCGACACACCCAGGTACACCTCTGACACTCCCAGGTACACCTCTGACACTCCTAGGTACTCCTCTGTCACTCCCTGATATCACCTCTAACACTCCCAGGTGCACCGCTGACATTCCCAGGTACACCGCTGACACTGCCAGTTACACCTCAGACACTGCCAGGTACACTTCAGACACAGCCAGGTACACCTCAGACACTCCCAGGTACACCTCTGACACTTCCAGGTACACCTCTGACACTCCCAGTTACACCCCTCACACTCCCAGGTACACCTCTGACACTCCCAGGTACACCTCTGACACTTGCCAGGTACACCTTTGACACTCCCAGGTACTCCACTGACATTCCCTGGTACACCTCTGACACTCCCAGGTACACCGCTGACACTGCCAAGTACACCTCCGACAATCCCAGATACACCTCCGACACTCCCAGGTACACTTCTCACAGTCCCAGGTACACCTCCGACACTCCAGGTACACCTTTGACACTCCCAGGTACTCCACTGACATTCCCTGGTACACATCTGACATTCCCAGGTACACCGTTGACACTGCCAGGTACACCTCCGACACTCCCATATAGTGAGCTTTGTCAGATCAAACTAGCGCCAGTAGAAAAACATACACCCATGAGATTGTTGTTTGTAAATGTGAAACTATGTTATCGCCCCAGGGATTATCTTTGATACCACACGTGATGTTGCTGTCTATATGTGGCATCAGTCTCTGTGATGAAGCTTTGGTCTTGGCGGGAGGTGTAATGAGTGATTGTCAGACCAAACCTTACAGCCCAGAATTATGTCACATATAACAGCAAGTACACCACAGACCTCGTGGTACCACCGCATTCCAGGTTGACACACCTCAGGTCGACCCTAGGGACTTGACCTGGCCCGCTAATGACGTGAGCCGGTGACCTACAACCGCACCTAGCCAAGACACCTGGCCAGGACCACACCTGCACACAATTATCCAGATCAAACCAGTTTAGTGTTAATTGTTAGAGGTCAGAAGCCGGCTGGGCCGACCCCATATAAAGGCCCTACAGTCCCGTCCACGGGCATTCCATATTCTTTGGTCATACTGATTCTCATTCTGGTTGCTGTCATCTCTCTCCCGTTCGGGTCGTCACTCGGTTCACTAAGCAGAGTCACGCACGTCCCCTCCCCAGGTCGGGAGGGAGACTTCCCGACCAGACCCCAGCTAAGCAGAAGCCTCTCGTAGGAGGCAGCCCAGCCAGCACTCACTGGGCCTACGTCAGGGTACACGTGAGTCTTGTCAGAACGTCCTAGGGTGAGTTACCTACTGTGGGAAGTGTATTCATTCAGGTGTGTCCGAGAGTCAGTGTCAAGTAACGTAAAGCATAATGTGTTAGTACCCCGATATAATAGTGATATTAATGTGTCCATGTCATTGAGTGAATTAATAAATAGTTGTATCAAGAGGTGTTTAACAAGTTGTCCCTTTAAGAAGTGATATATGTGTATTGACATACGAGATAAGATAAGCGTAGTGACGCTGTCCAAATAACATCCAGGCCACGCTACCAAGTTTCTTATCTTTACATCTCTACTCTCTATTCCTATATATATGTATTCTTCTTCTCTGTTTATTTCGTGTCATTACATTGGTGGCAGCGAACTATGACGTTAACCCACGCCCCCCGCGTCCCTTGTTATTGGTAACAGTGTACTTAACGTAAACCCATGCCCTCCCCCGTTAGCCATAACACCTGGCTCGTCAGTTCAAAAGTGCGTAATAAGAAGTTCCTGCTAGTAGGGTGAAAAGTGTCCTAGTGTGTCACCGTTACAGCTCGAGTAAATGTCTCTCGTCGTGGTAGGCGCGAATTTTTACTAGAAATATGTTCAGTGCTTAACGTAATTTCTCAGTGTCACCCGCTATCTGTGGCATTCTCAGTAGCCCAAGTGCAGTTTGATTGTTGGTCAGTGTTGAATGTAGCCATTGTGTTTCAGTGATGAAAGCGGGGTCTGTACTAACTGTTATAACTTAACATGTCTTTTAACCTACATCCTCCTCCCTGTCCTAATCCTTACCTCACCCTCCTTACCCTTCCTCCCATCCCTGCCCCTCTGTTCCGTGCCCCTCCCCGCCCCGCGAAGCCTCGGTTTGGCCCGATCAACCGCGCCTCGGCTCCTCCCCACCTCACCCGCAACGCACCAGCCTGGCTGGGCCTGGCCAGCCTCGCCTCGCCCCGCGCCGCCCTGCCTCGCCCCACCCCGCTCGGGTGACCTCACGTCCTTCTGACCTGCCCCGCCTCGCTTGACCACACTAATCCCCCGTCTTTTGTCCCGTAAGCTGTGTGTTGTTGATGATGGTTAATATAAAGTAATATTGCGATGAATGCAGAGCTTCACTCAGTGTATTTTTATGCTATTATGATTTGTGATGTACTCTTTGACGCGCAGTGATAAATGATATTCAGTGTAGTGCGCAGAGCTTCACTCCCCGACCCAGCCTGATGAGAACATTGTCGGGACGGAAATGATAGTTGCCAAACATTGACCTAACATATAAAGTAAACTTTTTTTTTGGCGAATGCACTTCCAACTAATCCATCACCCCTTTAGGATTGTTTCTCTGTCAAATGTCACACACAGTACCACCCATGGCCAGCCGGACGTCAACCACAGTACATACGAGCAGAGAAGAACCAGCATGATGAAAGCAGCGTGATGAATGCAGCTTGATGAAGGCAGCACGAAACCCACCACACACCACGTCACTTCTTTCAAGTCCTCCCTTGGTATAGGATTAAGAAGATTTTATATTTTTCTACTTTAGGAAGTAAGGAGTGTGGAATGGATCGCCACACAACGAACCCTGGTGAGCCCAGCCAGGGAGGGATTCACCACTGTGGAAGGTGTAAGACAGGACGGTCTTTGGTCTCGCCGACACTCACGTACGGAGGGCGAGCCTTGGTCCGCGGAACCTGCCTTACGAGTCATCTAAGGAGACGACAGCCCAAACAGTGGACCGGCTTTCATCCCGGCCGGAAAGGGCCGTCGGCAGACGAACAGAAAATCGTCTGGAATATGTTGAAAATGATGATGTTGCAGAGAAGAAATACAGATGGAGCAGAAAAATTCGTCTGGAATATGTTGAAAATGATGATGTTACAGAGAAGAAATGCAGATGAAGCAGAAAAATTCATCTGGAATATGACGGAAAACGAAGATGTATAAAGAAACTCAGATGGAGCAGAAAAATTCATCTGGAATATGAAAATGAAGATGTATAGAGGAAGAACGCAGATGGGACAGAAAACTCGTCTGGAAGAGTATAGAAACCAGGAGGAAGTGAGAAGAAGTCAGAAGGTGTGGAGAAACGACCTACAAGGTGCGGTATGTGAAGAAAGAAGACAGAAGATGTGCTATGTGAAGAAAGAAGACAGAAGATGTGCTGTCCTGACATCACAAGAAAGCCGATGATGAAGGACCAACCGACTACAGCTGCTGAGCTGCCGCCATCCCCTGTTTTTCAGATACCAGCCGGATGGAAGACGTGAGCTATGCCGGACCCAACTAATGTACTGATGTTGTTGATGTATAATAAAAAGATATCAATACCCTAATATGTGAAGTAGGAACATTTTTTGTGTATTTTGAAGTATTTTCTCTGATTTTTGTTGATGTTTACTACAAAGAATGTCTTTTTTTTAGTCTCACTTTTTTCTATGAGTTCATTTGATCAATGTCTTGGACTATGAAACACGATGTTGTAGCTATATTACTGACTGAGATGAATTATTATTTTGACATGGGCTGATAAGGAAATGTAACACCTGCTATTGTTTGTAGAATGTGATTTGCAAGGTTGCCTCGGACACTATGCTACATATGAAGGATTTTTTCATTCTATGTTCACTTGCTATGTTTCCTTTTTCTCCTGGCATAGAAGCTTTGATCTTGGCGGGAGGTATAGTGAGCTTTGTCAGATCAAACTAGCGCCAGTAGAAAAACATACACCCATGAGATTGTTGTTTGTAAATGTGAAACTATGTTATCGCCCCAGGGATTATCTTTGATACCACACGTGATGTTGCTGTCTATATGTGGCATCAGTCTCTGTGATGAAGCTTTGGTCTTGGCGGGAGGTGTAATGAGTGATTGTCAGACCAAACCTTACAGCCCAGAATTATGTCACATATAACAGCAAGTACACCACAGACCTCGTGGTACCACCGCATTCCAGGTTGACACACCTCAGGTCGACCCTAGGGACTTGACCTGGCCCGCTAATGACGTGAGCCGGTGACCTACAACCGCACCTAGCCAAGACACCTGGCCAGGACCACACCTGCACACAATTATCCAGATCAAACCAGTTTAGTGTTAATTGTTAGAGGTCAGAAGCCGGCTGGGCCGACCCCATATAAAGGCCCTACAGTCCCGTCCACGGGCATTCCATATTCTTTGGTCATACTGATTCTCATTCTGGTTGCTGTCATCTCTCTCCCGTTCGGGTCGTCACTCGGTTCACTAAGCAGAGTCACGCACGTCCCCTCCCCAGGTCGGGAGGGAGACTTCCCGACCAGACCCCAGCTAAGCAGAAGCCTCTCATAGGAGGCAGCCCAGCCAGCACTCACTGGGCCTACGTCAGGGTACACGTGAGTCTTGTCAGAACGTCCTAGGGTGAGTTACCTACTGTGGGAAGTGTATTCATTCAGGTGTGTCCGAGAGTCAGTGTCAAGTAACGTAAAGCATAATGTGTTAGTACCCCGATATAATAGTGATATTAATGTGTCCATGTCATTGAGTGAATTAATAAATAGTTGTATCAAGAGGTGTTTAACAAGTTGTCCCTTTAAGAAGTGATATATGTGTATTGACATACGAGATAAGATAAGCGTAGTGACGCTGTCCAAATAACATCCAGGCCACGCTACCAAGTTTCTTATCTTTACATCTCTACTCTCTATTCCTATATATATGTATTCTTCTTCTCTGTTTATTTCGTGTCATTACACCCAGGTACACCTCTGACACTCCCAGGTACACCTCTGACACTCCCAGGTACACCTCTGACACTCCCAGGTACTCCCCTGACAGTCCATGGTACACCCCTGACACTCCCAGGTACACCTCTGACACTCCCAAGTACTCCACTGACATTTCCTGGTACTCCTCTGACACTCCCAGGTGCACGTCCGACACTCCCAGATACACCTCTGACACTCCCAGGTACATCTCTGACACTCCCAGGTACACCGCTGACACTGCCAGGTACACCTACGACACTCCTAGGTACACCTCTGCGACTCCTAGGTAAACCTCCGATATTCCCAGGTACACCTCCGATATTCCCAGGTACACCTCTGACATTCCCAGTTAAAACTTCGACACCCCCAGTTACACCCCTGACACTCACAGGTACACCTCCGACACTCCCATGTACACCTCTGACACTCCCAGGTACACCTCTGACACTCCCAGGTACACCTCTGACACTCCCAGGTACACCTTTGACACTCCCAGGTATTCCACTGACATTACCTGGTACACCTCTGACACTCCCAGGTACACCGCTGACACGGGCAGGTACACCTCCGACACTCCCAGGTACAGGTACACCTCTGACACTCCCAGGTACACCTATCACACTCCCAGGTACACCTCTGACACTCCTAGGTACTCCTCTGTCACTCCCTGATACACCTCTAACACTCCCAGGTGCACCGCTGACACTCCCAGGTACACCGCTGACACTACCAGTTACACCTCAGACACTGCCAGGTACACTTCAGACACAGCCAGGTACACCTCAGACACTCCCAGGTACACCTCAGACACTCCAAGGTGCACCTCTGACACTCCCAAGTGCACCTCTGACACTCCTAGGCACACCTCTGACACTCCCAGGTACACCTCAGACATTCCCAGGTACACCGCTGACACTCCCAGGTACACCTCTGACACTCCCAAGTACACCTCTGACACTCCCAGGTTACACCTCCGACACTCCCAGGTACACCTCCGACACCCCCAGGTACACTTCTCACACTCCCAGGTACACCTCCAGCACTCATTTCCATGACACTACCAGGTACACCTCATGCTCCCAGGTACCTCTGACCTCCCAGGTGCCTCAGCAACACTCCCAGGGCCACGCCTTGTACTCCCAGGTACACGTCTGACACTCCCCGGTACACCTCTGACACTCCCAGGTACATCTCTAACACTCCCAGGTACTCCACTGACACTCCCTGGTACACCCCTGACACTCCCAGGTACACCTCTGACACTCCCTGGTACACAATCGATATTCCCAGATACACCTCCGATATTCCCAGGCACACACCTCCGACACTGGTGCTTTTTCACCTCCCAGGTACACCTCCGACACTTCCAGGTACACCTCTGACACTCCCATGCTCTCCACTGACACTCCCTGGTACACCCCTGACACTCCCAGGTACACCTCTGACACTCCCAAGTACTCCACTGACATTTCCTGGTACTCCTCTGACACTCCCAGGTGCACGTCCGACACTCCCAGATACACCTCTGACACTCCCAGGTACATCTCTGACACTCCCAGGTACCACTCTGACACTGCCAGGTACACCTCTGACAATTCCAGGTACTCCTGTGACACTCCCAGGTACACCTCCGACACTCCTAGGTACACCTCTGCGACTCCTAGGTACACCTCCGATATTCCCAGGTACACCTCCGATATTCCCAGGTACACCTCTGACATTCCCAGTTAAACCTTCGACACTCCCAGTTACACCCCTGACACTCCCAGGTACACCTCTGACACTCCCAGTTACACCTCTGACACTCCCAGGTACACCTCCGATACTCCCAGGTACACCTCCGATACTCCCAGGTACACCTTTGACACTCCCAGGTACTCCTCTGACGCTCCCTGGTTCACCTCTGTGACTCCCAGGTACACCTCTGACACTCCCTGGTACACCTCCGATATACCCAAGTACACCTCCGATATTCCCAGGTACACCTCCGATACTTCCAGGTACACCTTTGAGACTCCCAGGTACTTCACTGCCACTCCCTGGTATACCTCTGACATTCCCAGGTACACCTCTGACACTCCCAGGAACAGCTCTGATACTCCCAGGTACACCTCTGACACTCCCAGGTCCGCCTCCGACACTCCCAGGTACAACTCCGACACTCTTAGGTAAACCTCCGATACTCGTAGGTACACCTCTGACACTCCCAGGTACCTCAGCCTCCTAGGTATTCACTCTGACACTCCAGGTACACCTCCTGACCTCCCAAGTACACCTCAAGACAATCCTGCCTCAGCCTCCCAGGTACACCTCTTTCACTCCCTGGTTCTCCGCTGACACTCCCAGGTACTCCTGTGACACTCCCTGGTACTTCTCTGACACTCCCAGGTACACCTCAGACACTCCCAGGTACACCTCAGACACTCCCAGGTACACCTCAGACACGCCCAGGCACACCTCTGACACTCCCAGATACACCGCTGACACTGCCAGGTACACCTCTGACACACCCAGGTACACCTTCGATATTCCCTGGTACACCTCCGATATTCCCAGGTACACCTCTGATACTCCCAGGTACACCTTTGAGACTCCCAGGAACTCCTCTGACACTCCCTGGTTCACCTCTGTGACTCCCAGGTACACCTCTGCTCCTGGTACACCTCCGATATACCCAGGTACACCTCCGATATTCCCAGTAACACCTCCGATACTTCCAGGTACACCTTTGAGACCCCCAGGTACTTCACTGATACTCCATGGTATACCTCTGACATTCCCAGGTACACCTCTGACACTCCCAGGAACAGCTCTGATACTCCCAGGTACACCTCTGACACTCCCAGGTCCGCCTCCGGCACTACCAGGTACAACTCCGACACTCCTAGGTAAACCTCCGATACTCCTAGGTACACCTCTGACACTCCCA
>NW_024733571.1:0-23637 GCF_018991925.1 Homarus americanus | reverse complement strand
GGTTGATAAACAAGCCGACAACAAACAACCCAAATCCCAGTGCCAAATAGGGTATTCTCGACAATGTCATGACAAAAACCTGCAGAGACCCTCGGCCAGATCAAAAGAATAAACCAGGACTGGTTTGATGAAAATGACTCGGAATTCAATATACTCGTCGATGATAAACGTGAACAACCCTCAGTCTCAGACCAAAACTGATAACTTCAGCAAGAAGAAAGCGGTGGCCCAGTGCGAACTTCGCAATCTGAAGGATGACTGGTTTAAAAATAATGCATGTGAAATGTAAAAACTTGCAGATTAACACAAGATGCGTGAAATTTTCAATTCCACTAAAATATTTTATGAGCCAATCACTCATGGTGCAACCCCCCTCCGTTCTTTCGACGCTAACTCCCTAATTAAAGACAAAGAAGGCATCTTTCAGGGGTGGAAAGAGCACTACTATTCACTGCTCAACCGAAACACTGATGTGGATGTCCTGACCACCCAGCAGGTCCCTCAGCATCCAGAGTTGACCCATCTCAGGTATCCTCCATCACTGAATGACATAGCTACTGCCATTAAACAGATGGAAAATAACAAAGCCTCAAGGCCTGATGGAATCCCAGCTGAGGTGTATAAAGCAGGAGGACCTCTGCTTATCAGCCACCTCCACTCTCTCCTGGAGAATATATGGAAAAAGAAGGAAATCCCCCAAGCTCTTAAAGACGCCTCCATCGTCAATATTTATTAGAACAAGGAAGGATGATCAGACTGTAGCAACTACCGTGGGATCTCACTGCTCTCCGTAGCTGGCAAGATTATCGCCCGAGTCCTCCTGAACAGACTTCTTCCTAAGGTGAAAACTTCCTCCCAGTATCTCAATGTGGCTTTTAGACCGTCACGTGGCACCACTGACATGATCTTTGCTGCCCGCGAGATACAGGAAAAAGGCAGAGAACAGCGTCGTGACCTGTGTATGACCTTCATCGACCTAACCAAGGCCTTCGACTCCGTCAACAGGGAAGCCCTCTGGTGTACCCTCAGCCGTTTTGGCTGCCCATCAAAATTCATCGCCATTGTGAGGCAACTCCATGATGGCATGAATGGCAGTGTCCTGCACAATGGCATCCAGTCTGAGTTTTTTCCCCATCCAAACAGGGGTAAAACAAGGATGTATTCTGCCACCAACTCTCTTTTCCATTTTCTTGGCTGCCTTCCCTACTCGTGCCAGTGCCAATTTAGCCAGTGGGGTGGACATCCAGAACCGGATGAAGGGTCCTTTCAACATAAGATGACTCCAGGCAGGAACAAAGGTGTCGGCAGCTTCCATTACTGAACTTTAGTATGCAGACGACCTCACCCTTGTCGCTCAAACTGAACGTGACCTACAGAATATCCTGAACACCTACGCAGATGTGTATGCACACTTCGGCCTTGAGGTGAATGTACTGTACGTAAGACTCAAATTCTCTTTCAGCCTGCCCCTGTTTCAGCCACAACTCCACCATCCATCCGTCTTAACGGTACCACCCTCTCTAATGTTACCCACTTTTGGTATCTCGGCTCCCACCTGTTCACCACCACGGACATGGATGAAGAGATTCAACATCGGATCAGATGTGCATTTCAAGCCCTTGGCAGACTCCGTACCATGTCTTCATCTGTAGGGAGCTGAAATTATCTACAAAGTTGCACGTATATCAAGCAGGAGTCCTCCATGAGGGCTTGAGCTGCCACCATTTATGAGGGCTGCTACTGCCACCATTCATGAGGGCCTGTGTGCCAGTAACAATTCCTGTTACTCTTATATATCACCATTGGTAGCGTGACAATAGGAGGCTCGTGGGTAGGTGTAATGATAGTATCAAGCAATAGGGAAGAAATAACGGTAAATACTGTAGGTAAATAATATACACAATTATACAAATACAAAGTTTATTTAAACATGAATATGAAATTAGAAGAAAGAATTGGTTTGTACTAACAGACGAAATTTAGGACTAGGCCCTCAGGCTCCATACTCACACCATTACTGGGTGGACATATTCCACTTCCAACCCTACTGGGTGGACATACTCAATAGCACAACTATGATAGTCACTTAGCACCATACATACTAGGGCAACTGCCACTACAACACTCAGTCGTCAGGTGTGTTACTCAAGCAACAGCCATGGGGTCCAGCCACCATGGAGTACTATCCGACGAACTCTGGAGATCCCAGTGGGTTAATTCCACCACACAAATATAGCCCTACTGAGGTAGACATTCATCCACCAATGATGGGGGCTGGTAGTGGTGTGTGGCTTGGTGGTCCAGGGTCACCACGTGGACCGAGCGTTAGGCCCAGACGAGCCAGCTATGGGGGCTATAGGTGGTCTGAAGTGTCTGACGGCCGGGTCTCACGAAGGTAACTGATCCTACTGGACCTCGGACCTGTCCCCAGACATAGTGGATACAACATCCACCCTACAGACACGGCCTAAGCTGCGTTAGGGACCTGTATGGATGAAGGGACGGGCACTTACTAACCGGTGACAACAACAACACGTTTCAGGGGACGTTAAAGACGTAAATATGACTTTACTCAGAGCATATCAACTACGTTACTGTAACACTTGTACAATCGACTATCAATTGGGTCAAATCACTTAAAGAAGGGCAAATTACAACACAGCGTGGAATGGCATACCTGTATGGATGAAGGGATGGGCACTTACTAACGGTTAAAATGCCCGCGGCGCCCTCACTCAAACTAGGCCAGGGAGTCCAGCTACTCCTATTCCAATGAATTAATTTACGGTACCCTCTGACGTTGAAATTGAGACTATGAACTCCTTTTCATTCTCTACTATTATCTTCACTAACAATGCTCTGACTCAGCTATCGAAAGCAGAATTAAATTGATTACAAAGGAATGGATGGCAACAGGTCCCAGCATACAGCGTCTGCTCCCATAGACAAAGGCGGGGAAACAGAGAAAACGGGGGACGTTTCCACTGGGGGACTCGGAAGGTTTTGTGGACGTTTGAGCGTAATATGAATCCTTAAGGTTTTCAGGTTAGCTCTTATCATGACCATTACAAAGCTTCCTCCTTCCCCAAGATTCATCATTATGTGGTAACGTTCAGAAAACACGTAGGTAGTGACATACACATTAAATCATTAATATAAAGTATAAATCCTCATACAAACATTGCACAAATTATATCAATAAAAATAGAAAAATAATTCCCTACCGGTGGTCAGGATTAGGTACAAGAAATGGAAATCTGTTAACATACAATTAGAATGTGACACACCTTCATAAAAAATATATTGGGATACATATTACAAAATAGCACCAAAATAATAGCACATGGGGTTAGGTACATCATGTCATAATAATACTGAATGGCGGTAAATCCATCATATCATATAATAATAAATGGTGTTACATACATCATATCATATAATAATAAATGGGGTCAAGTACATCATCATAGAATAATAATGATTTGAGTTAGATACCTCATATCCAATAATAATAATAATAAATGGTGTTACATGTTACAAAATACACCCTCACATCGGTAGATAAAATGCACACTCAAAATTTCCTTACAGAACTCAATTTCAATGTTCATAGATTATGAAAGTTTCTTTTACGCGATTGGTCAAATGCTGACAGGACACACTGAGATTTAACACAGATTTCTCAAGCTAGGACATAGACGAACGGACCCCATCAAGTCAAAGGAATGATTTGTTGCCCTTAATCTAAAGAGTTATGTCGCACTCGCGAGAGGCAGCACCCTTCAAGGGACTCCGAACGAGCGGGTATTCCCAAGAATTCAATGCTAACGAAACGGTCCTCATGAGAACACCACCAAACCAAAAACTGTCTGTACTTATGGCATTTGCCATGTAGAAGTAATAGCACCATATTTATATGCCCGAATACTCCCTGAAAGTCACGAACTCTACACCTATATACCAACAACACAGCCTACGTAGGACTTACCAACCAGAACTTGAGAATTCACCACTGGTATCTTTACTCATACTAGTAACAGATACCCTTCAGATGATTGCATAACTGCCAATACATCTTCCAATCTCTGTCTTTACTGCAAATTGACCCTTCCTCTGCAAAATACTTTTAACCCCCCAAAAAAAAATCCTCCATTTTTTTTTTCTTCTTCAATTACCAAAAGTTACCTACAACAGATTGTGCACTTCACTACCCATCAACAACCAAGGAGGTTCACTTACAAAGCCCACTGTTTCTTAAAGATCCAGTCTAACCACTGGTTTTCTCCTCCTTTACCCATGGCTTTAGCGAGTTTAGCCAGAAGTGCTTGGACTTTTGTTGCTAAATCAACAGCGGCTTTGGCCGTCATGGTCCCCTTATTTGCGTTAGCATCTGCCATTGTGTTACAAGAAATCAATACTACAGGTATACCCCACTGTAAATACAATACACGCACAGTGCTCACTCAAGACCCAAGGACTGGTACTGATTTTCTGCAATACGACTAACACTCCATGCATCAACTATTCAAACTACTGTTCAGATTATTAATCTCCCCAAAGATACTATTATGGCATCAAAAATTCACTTAGACACTTTGCCATTCACAGACTCAGTATGGTGCAACACTGCGTGAACACTTCACGAATTTCCGTACTCACAATTCTGGGTCCATACACTTGTGTAACATTTTCCATATACCGTATCACCATAAGGTCCTCACATATATAATACTGTATTCTGAAAGTATACTGGCATTAGACTTCACATAACATACGTTACACAAAATAATGACCCGTTAGCACCTGGTTAAAATAACTTTAAATTATAGCGTATACATAGGAATATTAATAGTAGGAACTGTAAAATGCCCCGAGATATTAAGTAAATGGAATATATATCCTACCTAACACATAACTAAAGAATATTACAAATGCAGAATTAGCATCCACTTAACCTTTGCATATAGTGCAATGCTTCTGTTAGCACTCAGAATTAAAACACTGGGCACTCCCACGATGGAACATTTCACAACTAGTGCCACGGCCCAAACATGTATTCACTGTCTGTAAGTAATACTGAGTTAACAACAGAAAAAAAATTTGGGCAGATTGTTACATATCAAAATTCTTCCACTATTAATGAACCTTATTCACACTCTACAAGTTATTGTTGCAGGTTTCCTTTTACTTTAAACAAGACTTTTCTAACCTAACTCCAAGGTATTTCTTTGAACTTATTTCACTCTCTCTGCAAACCACCACAAAAAGCTGTACCTCGGAAAAATATGGGACAAACTCATTAGCAGTCTGAAATACTCATTAGTTACAGTGGAATGGTTATTAAATACCCGTACAGAGAAATGGTTATCACTCAGTTAAAAACTACAGTATCACAGTCATTCCTCCCAACTCGATACTATGTTCATTACATCACCATAGCTGCCACCATTTATGAGGGCTTGAGCTGCCACCATTTATGAGGGCTGCTACTGCCACCATTCATGAGGGCCTGTGTGCCAGTAACAATTCCTGTTACTCTTATATATCACCATTGGTAGCGTGACGATAGGAGGCTCGTGGGTAGGTGTAATGATAGTATCAAGCAATAGGGAAGAAATAACGGTAAATACTGTAGGTAAATAATATACACAATTATACAAATACAAAGTTTATTTAAACATGAATATGAAATTAGAAGAAAAAATTGGTTTGTACTAACAGACGAAATCTATTACTAGGCCCTCAGGCTCAACATACTCACACCATTACTGGGTGGACATATTCAATACACTTCCAACCCTACTGGGTGGACATACTCAATAGCACAACTATGATAGTCACTTAGCACCATAAATACTAGGCAACTGCCACTACAACACTCAGTCGTCAGGAGTGATACTCAAGCAACAGCCATGGGGTCCAGCCACCATGGAGTACTATCCGACGAACTCTGGAGATCCCAGTGGGTTAATTCCACCACACAAATATAGCCCTACTGAGGTAGACACTCATCCACCAATGATGGGGGCTGGTAGTGGTGTGTGGCTTGGTGGTCCGGGGTCACCTCGTGGACCGAGCGTTAGGGCCAGACGAGCCAGCTATGGGGGCTATAGGTGGTCTGAAGTGTCTGACGGCCGGGTCTCACGAAGGTAACTGATCCTACTGGACCTCGGACATGTCCCCAGACATAGTGGATACAACATCCACCCTACAGACACGGCCTAGGCTGCGTTAGGGACCCGTATGGATGAAGGGACGGGCACTTACTAACTGGTGACAACAACAACACGTTTCAGGGGACGTTAAAGACGTAAATATGACTTTACTCAGAGCATATCAACTACGTTACTGTAACACTTGCACAATCAACTATTAATTGGGTCAAATCACTTAAAGAAGGGCAAATTACAACACAGCGTGGAATGGCATACCTGTATGGATGAAGGGACGGGCACTTACTAACGGTTAAAATGCCCGCGGCGCCCTCACTCAAACTAGGCCAGGGAGTCCAGCTACTCCTATTCCAATGAATTAATTTACGGTACCCTCTGACGTTGAAATTGAGACTATGAACTCATTTTCATTCTCTACTATTATCTTCACTAACAATGCTCTGACTCAGCTATCGAAAGCAAAATTAAATTGATTACAAAGGAATGGATGGCAACAGGTCCCAGCATACAGCGTCTGCTCCCATAGACAAAGGCGGGGGAAACAGAAAAAACGGGGGACGTTTCCACTGGGAGACTCAGAAGGTTTTGTGGACGTTTGAGCGTAATATGAATCCTTAAGGTTTTCAGGTTAGCTCTTATCATGACCATTACAGCAGTGAGGAGAAAAACAGAGACATACAGTATATTTACACAAAGAGAAATAAGACAGAGGGAACAAATATGAAGAGAAATGTAGATATTAAGATGAAATAAAAAACAAACAAAAAATATAAAAATAAACAGCAAATATAGCTATGCAGACAAAAAAAAGAATAAAGAAAATCCCAACACACTAGCAAAAGATGGGAGCGAGAAAGAAAGAAAGTAACGAGGGATAAGCAAACAATCCGGTTTCATTAAACAAGAACAAATTTATCTTAAGAGAGACGTCCACCACTCACATACAGACCCTGGGGGGGAGGGGGGGGTGAAAAGAAGGAGGGAGAGTGGGAGGGGCGAGGACATGGAGAGGAGGGGTTATTGTCTCAGTCTCAGGCTACACTCAGGGTCCTCCATAAGAGAGCTGTTGGTGGTCGATTTTCCCAGAAATCTTTCTTAAATGACTGAGAAGTTTAGCGAAGTTTTCTTGGCAATTGAAGCTGCTCAGGTGACCCTCTCGCCTCTAATGTGTGTCTGTTTGTTTATATATATATATATATATATATATATATATATATATATATATATATATATATATATATATATATATATATATATATATATATATATATATATATATATATATATATATATATATGTATATATCATAATCGCTCATAGGAGCGATTTTGGTTTGTGCAGGACAATAAACCCTTGTCGTTGACGCGATGAGTACAGGAATAATTCGGTCAAAACCTGTTGAATACAATTCACATATAACAACTGCCGGTACATCAGGACACGCAGTTTGAATAATACGATCAATATACAATACATAATTACACTTATTAAAGTTATTTAGAGTTCTCAGAGGATTCAACAGTTCACAATCACACTCACGTTTTGGGGTCTAGGGTTAGACCAACGAGAACAAATATAATGTCCTGCAGGAAGATGTTGGCTGACGAGAATCAAGATGTTGCCTTTACAGTAGAAGGCGATAGACTGTCCCTGAGGCAGTCACACAGCTGCTACCAGCTCCATCTCGCTTAGTAAGCTATTCCAAGTTGTAAACAGTTTCTTCACTTAACATGAGGCCGGCGCGCACAATTGTGCGTGGCGATAACAGAGATATATATATATATATATATATATATATATATATATATATATATATATATATATATATATATATATATATATATATATTGATAAAATCACACAGGAAAAGGGAAACAATGGAGCTAGGCAACGGTAGGACGCCACCATCTGGGAAGCTCCACATTGTCTCACTGTTCACTCCCCAAAACTTCATCTTCCATCATTAGTTCATTAACGGTGTATGTAAGTTCCACTACAACGGCACAGCAAAGTATATTTTTTATCATTAAACTGTTAATATTTTATTGTCTAATCATCACTACATATAACACCATCCATCATCACTACATATAACACCATCCATCATCACTACATATAACACCATCCATCATCACTACACATAACACCATCCATCATCACTACATATAACACCATCCGGCATCGCCACATATAACACCACCCATCATCACTACATATAACATCATCCATCATCACCACATATAACATCATCCATCATCACTACATATAACATCATCATCCATCACCACTACATATAACACCATCCATCATCACTACATATAACACCATCATCTTCCACATATAACACCATCCATCATCACTACATAAACACATCCATCTAATACTACATATAACATCATCCATCATCACTACATATAACACCATGCATCATCATCACTACATATAACACCACCCATCATCACTACAGATCGGTAAAGTAGGTTCCGAGATTCTCGTGCAGACACACAAACACACATACTTCTTTGTTATATATATATATATATATATATATATATATATATATATATATATATATATATATATATATATATATATATATATATATATATATATATATATATATATATATATATATGTGTGTGTGTGTGTAACCAGTCGGAATTACTGGACTTAATTTCTCACTTGACTTGGGGTTTATTAAATATTATTAGATGTTAATTGCAGTGGAAGCGCCCCCTTAGAGAAAAACCCGAACCAGCACAAGAACACTTAAATTTACTAACAAAATGAATTCTCCGTGACCCGTGGAAGGATAGCAACTGTGATTGGGATGAATGAGACACACTGTAAAATTTAGACACTTATATTCCCTCCAACACTAC
The DNA here is from genome assembly GCF_018991925.1 of Homarus americanus. NCBI lineage: Eukaryota > Metazoa > Arthropoda > Malacostraca > Decapoda > Nephropidae > Homarus > Homarus americanus. Next base: position 14,582 of record NW_024733571.1, on the reverse strand, counting down.
AGACACAATCAAATAATGGTACACCAATATGCGCACCTCTTAACCTGAACTTAAAACACTACTCTGGGGAATAAAGGTTATACATGACATTGAAAATATTAGAAATTCAGACAATGCCTCATTAGACAACAATAAATTTAAAGTATTAAGAAATGGTGCTTGCATACATGAAACAGGCCTTAAGAGCTTTCAACAAAATAATATCAATCACTGAGAAGATTTTATAAAAAAATAGGAAATCAATAACTCTACAATGAATAGGCCTTAAGGGCACTCAACAAAATGATATCCAGCACTGAGAAAATGGTATGAAAAATAGAACTTATTAACTCCACCCTGAGTAGGCCTTCATGGCACTCAGCAAAATTATATTACCCCAACAGATACACACCTCCTAACCTAACTTAAACACTACTCTGGGGAACAAGGGTTATACCTGAGATTGAAATTATAAGGAAATATTAAATGCACACAGCATACATTAGTAACTGAAAAAATAGTATTAAGTACACACAAAAATATTATCACTATTATTAAGAAGTTACTGAGTCCACCAATACCCGTGAACCATGCTTCCTAACCTAACACATAGATTCCACCTGCACTCCGTAGTTTTTTAAGGCACAACCAACAGGCACCCGTAGTTTAAGGCCCAAACCAGCCTTTCTCAACCTTGGAAATGTACCTCTAAGTTCCACTGGACTCTTGGTCCCAGTGTGTGACCCTGTATCACTCAGCTGGCTTCACTTTACCCCCAGTACATCCATGAAACGGAAGGGAGTGAGCCACTCAGACCTTGTACAGTTGAGAGAAGCTTTAGCTTCCCGTTAGTAAAAGGTTTTCACTAAGCTGCTTGAAGATATGTGGTATTGTGAGCCGAGGTAGAGGAGAGTTGATGACCCCAAACGATCGTCACGTCGTTAGTTGGGCACCTAGACAGCTGGGTTCACTCCAACTCTCACCATACTCAACAGGTGGCTCAAACCCAGGTCAGTGGACGGTCATACAGCTCGCTTCACCACTCGTGTCTCATACCGCCAGTGGACGTTATCATACCGCGTGGGGTCTACAGAACCCTGAAAAACCCGGGCTGTTAGCTATTGTCTCACATCACCGTTTGTTCTTACCACCCTATCAAGCTTTGTCTGAGATTGAATAAAACTTACTTGTTAATACTAATGTTAAATAAACGAAGGAACCAGGTCACGCGATCCGTCTCTCCTGGGTACAGCACAGAGCTCCCCAGCCACGCTTGCTCACTGGTTCACGCTTTCCAGGAGTGACTTATTTACCAGACGATTAACAGCTTAATTAGGATGTACGCAACATTTTCAGACTGGGAAACGATCTATAATTATTTTCAATTTAATAACTGATATTTAATTTCATGATTATTCGGTAAATTACATTAATATCGTATAGGCCTAGTTCCACAACTACGTGCAGGAGCGTCCCTCAAACGACCTTGAACTCAGCATCGCCAATGGCGCAGCGTTTGAAATTACACTGAAATTTCTGAATATTATATATATATATATATATATATATATATATATATATATATATATATATATATATATATATATATATATATATATATATATATATATATATATATATATATATATATATATATATATATATTATATATATCATGGGTTGCGCTGGGCCTCCCGCACAACCCATCCCAAATGTTTGTTTAGGTTGAGATAAGGTACCTGGCCAGCCGATAGGGGTCATCTCACGCCTCAAAACCACATTTTAGCAGTGGGCTTTAGACCTTGGTTGAGAGAAGACCTCATGCTCCGCGGACTTACTATAGAACAGGGGCCATACAGTCCTACCAGTACTACGGGTCTGTGTGTGCAAAATCCCGAGATTGTTGTTAAGTCCAGCGAAAGTTAACGCATCCTGTAAAGGAAGTGATCACTGGTGAGGGCCTGTTTGCTACAAGAGCACTCCAAGCCGGACCAATAAACTTAAGTGAAATTATCTTTCCGTATCTGTGACCCCTCTATTATTATTATTATCAAAGGTAATGACTGAGTGGTTATGACAAAGTATAACCAATAACTTAGATGGATGTTGGAAGTTAATGGAATTCATTAAATCATCATTTATCAAGTACACAACGCATTGAATGCCGGAAGCAGAGCGAAATTCTACGTAGTGGTACACCATAATCTCCTGGGTGAGTAATCAGTGTGAAGGTATCCGAGTTCTACGGTAAGAAAACCACTTTCTTGCATTTAAAACCTAACAATTGGCGCCCTAACAGGGACACAGACCGTGAATAATTGCACTATTGTATCGCCCACACTTACACCATGTCAGCTTGTGCAGCGGCTTATGAGGAAGCACGTGACCCTGGAGGGGGCTGAGGCGATTGCACACATGGAGAAGGCTGAGGAGAGAGAAGACAAGCAATGCGAGCATGAACAACTCTCAGCCCAGCTAGACTTTCAGAAGGAAGAAAAGAAGCTGGAACGAGAAGAGAGACAAAGGGAACGGGAGTTCCAACTGGCCTTAGCGGAAAGGAACCAAAATTCTTCTCCGTCAGGAACTCCCACTCAAAACGTCACTTATAGGAAATTTCCCCAGATGCCCACCTTTAAGGAGGGCGAATCCATGGAAATGTACATTTCCTGGTTTGAGCATCTCACAGAAGCCTATGAGCTTGATGACAGCTTTAAGGAATTTGAGTTCCTGAGCCTATTTGATGGGAAAGCTTTAGGGATTCTTCGACGACTAGAGCGTCCTGAAAATAAATTCCCTGACATGAAGTCTGCACTGCTGCGGGCATATGGGCTGACTACTGAGCAGGCCAGGCATCAGTTCAACAGGGCAATGTTGGAAGAAAATGAAACGGCTGCACAGTTCCGGGAACGTTTGAGGGATTATGTGGCTCAGTGGATGAGTAAGGATGAAACCCCCAAGTCCATGGAAGGGGTTATAGACTTAATGGTGTGCACGCAGTTTGAAAGGTCTTGTCTTCCTGAACTTGTGGCTCAAATCAGGGCCAATGGAGTTAAGACGTCGAAGGAAATGGCAAGCAAAGCAGACGCTCATTTCAGCGCTTTCGGGTACCACACTCGGAGGCGGTGGTCGAACAGGGAGTCTGCAGGTTCCCAACAAAGTCAACAACCTCTACAGAAACAGCCACCGAACCCACCCAGGCAACAGGGAAATAACAAGCAACCACAACCGCAAAGGCAGCAACAGAAACAGCAGCAGAAGCAGTACCAAGGCCACCTGAAGTACCAGGACAGTTGGCGATCGTCATGCAACCTGAAGCAGGGGCTCATACCGAATCAGGTTTACCCCACTACACCTCCTGACTAACTGCCGCCTCCACCGTCTCCTCGAGGGGTCACTCCACTTTTCTTGTTAAGCCTGGATATGCTGGAGGAGTTCCAGTGACTGCCATGCGAGATAGTGGGGCATCAGGCTGTATTGTCAGGAAGGAATTGGTGAAGCCACATCAATACACCGGAGCACAAGTAAGTGTTAAATTAGCCAATAGTTACATTCAAACGGTTCCAGTGGCCAAGATTGAGGTGGACACCCCCTTCTTCTTAGGTTGGATCACTGCAGCAGTCCTGAGGGAACCTATATACGATCTCATCATTGGAAATATCAAGGAAGCAAGAAACAGTTGTGCAGTGGATGTTGCAACCCAAACTGATGCTGCCGCTTTGACCCAAGTTAATGCTGCTGCAGTCACTCAGGGTATGGCTCAAACAAAACCTCGAGTCACCCCATTGGCTATTGCCACATCGTCTGATCTCATCAATAGTCAGGATGTCGTCCAAGAGCAAGAGCATGACAGCACGCTCACTTCAGCACAGAAGAGTTTGTTGGTTGGGACCATCAAGGAGACATTTGGGAATCGAACGAGGTTCGTAAAGAAGAGGAACCGTCTCTACCGAGAGACTGTGACGTCTCTGGGTGAAACACGAATGCAGTTCGTGGTTCCTTCCAAGTACCGCCTGAATGTGTTCAAGCTAGGTCATTGCACTGCTCTTGGCGGCCATATGAGTAAAAAGAAGACCTTTGATCGCATCAGTGCAGCGTTCTTCTGGCCAAGGATGGGCCAGGAGATCGCTAGGCTAGCCCGCTCTTGTGATGTTTGCCAGAAAACCAGTGATCGAGGGCGAGTCCCACCTGCACCACTACAGCCCCTTCCACTGATCTCTGAACCCTTTGAGAGGGTGACGGTGGACATTGTGGGGCCGATAAACCCAAGGGCGAGCGATGGGGCAAAGTATATTCTCACCTTGGTGGACTTTAGCACGAGGTGGCCCGAGGCTGTGCCCTTGAGGAACATTGAGGCCACGACTGTTGCAGAAGCCATGTTGGAAATCTTCTGTCGGGTTGGTATTCCCAAACAAGTCCTCAGTGACAGGGGGACCCAGTTTACTTCTGCCATGATGGAGGAGTTGATGCGGTTGTTATCGGTAAAGGGGCTAAAGACAACACCCTATCACCCGATGTGCAACGGACTCTGTGAGAAGGTTTAATGGGACGCTGAAGAAAATGCTCAAGAGGATGGCAGCCGAACAACCTAAGGAGTGGCCACGCTACATTGCCCCACTTCTGTTCGCGTACCGGGAGGCGCCACAGAGCTCGCTCAAGGTGTCTCCCTTCGAGCTTATGTACGGCAGGTCCGTCCGGGGACCACTACAGGTTCTTCGGGAACTGTGGGATGATGAGGAATCAGATCCGGAAGTCAAGACCACTTATACATATGTCATTGACTTAGCTGATCGTCTCCAAGAAACCTGTCAACTGGCAAAGCAAGAGCTGATAAAGGCTCAAGAGGTCCAGAAGACTTACTATGACAAGAAGGCCAAGCTTCGTTGTTTCAAGCCAGGTGATCAGTGCCTGGTTCTGTTGCCTACGATGCGCAATAAGTTACTGGCTCAGTGGAAAGGTCCATTCGACATTGCAGAGCGTGTCTCGGATCTGACTTACATCGTCCAGGTGGGATCTCGACGAAAGAAGTTCCACATCAACATGCTGAAGAAGTACTTCCAGTCACCGATCGGGGGTACAGTCTCCACTGAGGAAGACGGGACGAGCCTTCCCAGTGTGATTCAGGGGTAACTTGTGCTGCCACAGTGATCTCTGACAGTGATGAGGAGGATGGGCCTGTCACTGCACGCTCCCGCCAGAGTGAGACTTTCACGGACGTTGAGGTGAACGGAAGTCTATCAGCAGAGAAACGAGATACCATCGGCTCTCTGTTGCATCGCTACATGGACATCTTCTTTGATAAGCCAGGAGTTGCCCGGGTCGACTGTCACACTATTGAACTGACCAGCCCTACACCTATTCGGATAAAGCCCTATCCTATACCTATGTGACTACTGGAAACTGTCAAACAAGAAATTGAGGAAACGGAAGCAATAGGAATCATCAAGAAATCATCATCTCCATACTGTAGTCCTATGGTAGTCGTTCGAAAAAAGGATGGGGGTGTCAGGATCTGTGGGGATTATAGGAGAGCAAATGCCATTACCCAGGTGGATGCAGAACCTATGTGTGATCAGTAAACTATTTTTTCAAGAATAGCTGGTTCCAAGTTATTTACCAAAATTGATCTGACCAAGGGGTTCTTCCAAATCCCACTGGACCCGAAGAGTCGGCACATCACAGTGTTAGGAGGGCTTCAAGGGGAAAAAATGGGTGAAATTCTTGTGGCGGCGGCACCAATAAACCCTTTTTACATGTATTTTAATGTCACACAAATAACGTTTTCGCTAATAACGGTGTTTTTCAGGCACCTATTACACGTTATTGGTGAGAGCCTACTGTATATATATATTTATTATTATTATTATTTTTTTTTTTTTTTTTTTTAAGAATTCCTTCCTCTGCCTCTTTCATTGAAGCCTATTTCCTCATTTAGTTGACCAATTCTCTGAAAATCCTTGTTTAATAAGAATTTTATTCCTTTTTTTTCCAAGTAAACTTAATACTAACTAAAATTTAACATAGTTAATAAGATACTGAACTTGAATTGGAGCAACTTTTATTGAATGATATTTTGTGATAGAACATACACTTTAGCAGATATTTAGTTCTTAAAATATATCAGTATGGCAGATATCTTTTAAGATGGCGGCTATCGCCGATGTGGGATGTCATTAAATTTTTAGTATATTGTTCTGGCGACATTTCTTTACATTTCTACCAATTTTCAGTTTGTATCTAATTATTTCCCGTTTACCTCTATTTTAAGCCTCATCCTAAATTGCAACAATTGCAAATCCTTTGCTGGAAAACCAATGATCACCCGGAGTGGTGTAATAGTAATATTAATAATAATAATAATAATAATAATGATAATAATAATAATAATAATAATAATAATAATAATAATAATAATAATTAATGGTTTATTGAAAGAGCATAGCAGCCAGAAGGCTGAAAATATACAATTACATAATTGGGGAGTGGGTTTCGATCTACAAATAATATACAAGTATCATAAGTGATACAAATAAAATATATAATAACTAGATGGGGAAAAGCTCAAACTACAGGGCATTTCAACATAGTGACAGTGCAAAAAGTAGGATTTACTGGGAGTGAATACACTGGTTTATTACAAGTTATTGATAATTTTTACAATGGTTGGGACTGGGCTGTTCTTATGGCGATCAGTTCGTGCATGTATGGGCTGGATGCGGTTGTGGTGTCGAACAGCAATTCTCGGGCTAGGGATCTCAGGTGGTAGTAGGAGCCGGTGTCGAGGATGGTGCAGAAGCTTTTTACTAAATTTGCAGATGAGGTCGTGGTGATGGTCAGTAAGAGTCGAAAGGGTCAGTGTGTTGAGCGCTTCTTGATACGTGGAGTAGGAAGGGGAGAGAATAATCTTGCATGCCCTCCTTTGCACTTTTTCTAGGTGTTTACGTTGTGTGGCATTTAGGGAGGAACACCCGGTGGGGGAGGCATAGGTGAGCTTGGAAAGTATGAATGTTGAGTAAACACTGAGCAGCTCGGGTGCAGGAACTCCGAGGGACTTGAGTCGGCGGAGGAAGTGGAGACGGAAACTAGAGGACTTGACAACTTCACTGACGTGTGGTTTCCAATTTAGTTTGTTGTCTATGGTGACGCCGAGGAGCTTAGTGGAATCTACAACCTGGAGTGCATTGGGACCTAAAGTAAAGGAAGGGGGTGGGACGATGTCGGAGGAGAGGTTGATGTGCATAACCATGGTCTTGGTATGGTTGATAGTGACGTGGTTGTTGGTGGCCCAGTTTTGGAGACTGTTCAATAAATCCTGAAGGGCGGTATAGTCGGGAGCAGAATTGTTGACGCTGATCCCAATATTGGAGTCGCCAACATATTTCCAGCGAGCAGGGGGTTCTCTTAGGTCATCATTGATAAGCATAAGGAAGCAGAGTGGTCCCATCTTGGTGCCTTGGGGGACGCCACAGGTGAGTGACTGAAAGGTGGAGACAGCCTCTCGGAAGCGTACAGCTTGGTGTCAGTCACTGAGGAAGTTTGTAAGCCATGGTATAAGACTTCTCCGAATCCCGAGGTCAATAGCTTTGTTGATGATTATATTGTGGTCGACTAGGTCGAATGCTTTAGTGAAATCAATGAAGGCGACAGCTACAGACGTTTTTCGTTTCCCGAGATGGCGGTATATGTAATCGAGAAAGCTGACAAGACAGTGAGTGGTGGAGGAAGTTTTCATATTGCCAAACTGCTGAGGGTCTACGACTCCTGCAATATCAGCATAAGGCCAGTCGAACACAAAACTTTCACAGATTAAGTTGGGTATTGGGGTGATTGCAATAGGTCGTAGCTGATTTAAGGATTGTGGGCTGGTTGACTTGGGCACTGGTGATACATAAGAGGTCTTCCAGTCAGCTGGGCATCTGGCTTGACTGAGAGAAGCATTGATGATGGAGCATAGGGGTTTAGCAAGCTCTGGGGAGAACTCCTTGAAGAGTTTCATTGGTAAGTCAATGGGGGTGGTAGAGCGTTTTAACTTTAGTTTGTCCAGACGTTTTGCTACTTTAAATTCTTGTACTAAGTCAGTGGGAAAGGGGGCTGGTAGGGAAGCTGGGAGAGTGGTTGTATCAAGCTGGGGGAGCGTCTGGCATATAGTAGCGAAATGGTTATTTGATTGCTCAGCTGCGTCAACATTAGTGAGATGGCTAAGGAAGGGGAGAGGGTGTGTCTTATTGTTTAGTCCACAGAGTTCTTTAAGTTTACCCATACCATTGACTGATGTTGGTCTGCTTCAGGTGTTGTAATTTGGTTGGGTAGTGAGACTTCTTTGCAGTACGTATTTCGCGAAGGGACCTGTAGCGGATGTGGTCATTGAGATAAAAGGGTCTGTCTCTCTGTTGCATAAGTCTTTTGATCCGAGGTGTGATCCAGGGCAAGTCAGCTGGGTGGTGGTGAGCTTCCGTGGTGGTGTTGGTATAATTTATCCATTTGGTTTCCACGTCATCCACGCTAAGTACTTCAGTCCAGGGATGGTGAACTATCCACTGCCCGAAGAGGCGCACTGCAGAGTCAGTAATCGGCCTGTAGGTCTTGATGTAGGGTCTCTGTACTTGCGTGGTAGTGGCAGCTGGGGACCAGAGCACTGATAAGTGTGTATTCACCCGATAGGAGGCATTGGTTGAGGTGGTTGGTACTGGTCCGCTAAGTCAGTTAAGTAATGTCAAGGGTATTTTGACCGTGTGTGGGGAAGTTCACAACTTGTGATAGTGACAGTTGGTCCTGGATATCAGTGGTGTCAATTTCATTTTAATCCCCGCATAATACTAGCTTGGCACATGGGTACCTAACTCTTAGGTGGTCTGAGGTGGTAATGAGATGATTGATAAGAGTGTCTCTGGTGGGTGAGCGAGGTGGATGATATGCCACACAGATTATGATGGAAGCAGTGTGGCGCGGATGGCCCCGTGGCACAACACGTACCCATAATGCTTCCACATCTGCTGGGACTTGAACATCCAGGAGTGACGGGCGTAGGTCATCTTGACAGAAGAGGGCAACGCCTCCTCTGTGTCTATGTGAACGAAGGTGATGAAAGAGTTGATATCCCTCAATATGACACGTTTCAGGCACAATTTGCCAAGCCTCACATATGGCAACGACGCTCGCGGCGGATGACCTGACTGTAGTTGCCAGCTCGTCAAACTAGTTAGCTAGGGAAGTGACGTTGGATAGCAGTAGAGACGGGAGATCATACCATATCCGTGGAACTTCAGTGTAATGGTACGGTCTGTTTGTGGCGGCTGGTGCCACTGCCTGCCAGCCTGCCTACCCGTAATGGATAGACCCGTGTGACCAGTGTTAGAAGGTCTATTATTCCTTACACACTGTAGCTGCCTACTGTACATGTGAATAAACACTCCAATAGGGACAACCAGCTCCCGCGCGCGCCTGACCTCTCCAGAACAAATAAGACTGTATTACCTGCATCAGCTTGATCACAGAGGTTATAACTAATCCTGTTCCCGGTTATAATTTCGAGCTCTTATAACTCTTTGCCCTCATACCCAGGGGTGGCCCACAACCTTGCTCACACACAAAGTCCTTATTTCCCGGACACCGCTGATCAACCTGTCACCTCTCTGACCTAATCCATAGCACCAGAATTCCCTTAAACCGGCCCATAGCAGGGGTCAGCAGCCGACACCTATTGCTCGGGCACTTGTGGACCATATGAACGGAGTGATCTGAAGTCATGATTGCTCCTCACCAAGATAAGAGCGAGAGCCCAGTCTTTGCTGTCATTCTCGCACGTGTGTCTTCTCACCCTTCACACTAAACTAGCAATTCACTGCTGGCTGCCTCCTACACTAGTTACTCCAAGACCAGCCCCCTGCTGTTCGATGTGTGCAACATAATGGTGGGAAACGTCCCATGTATTTGTGCTGCCAGGAACCAAAATTGCAGATATTGCATCTGTGTGAGGAATAACCGCAGGTGTCCGGGGTGCAGAATGGGTGACAGCTGTCAAAATCTACTAGATAGGGGCCTATCACAGGAGGACACAGTGTATACTGCTCACAATACGACGACCTGAACGATAACAGCGAGTTCAGTCAGTCTGAAAACAATAAGCCAAGAAATGCTGCGACTTTTAGAAGAGATGTACATTAGGAGAATGCCAGTCATAAAAAGGGCCTTTCAGATAAGGAAGCAAAGGTGTGGGTTAAAAGGGTTTACTCAGAAATTGTCCAGCGGTCCCAACAAACATCTTTGAACCACCAATATGTGGGGCAACCAAATATATAAACAGGGAGCTGTCATGTCTCATACATAACTACGCTATTGACAATCCCAGAGCCTCACTAGCGCTCCTAATACCAGAGACTCACTCAAAAAGTAAACATAAGGAGACTGTGGAAGCAATGAAGAAAAGACTATCGATGTGGCAGAGCGAGGATCTCGATGATCCCTTAAGTGAGGCAAGAAAACTGCTGGAGTGACTGAACATTTCAGGAGACAGAAGGCAAGCCACTGATGGCGCTGCCATGCAGTTTAGTAACCAGGTGTGCAGTGGAAAAGTGACCTCAGCAATAAGATCTCTCAGGTGGTGTGCTGCTAATAAACAGAGAGACCGTTCTGAAGGACAAACGCCCCCTTGCAAGTGAAGAGGAAGGCATCGGGTTCCAGGGTACTTACAATATGTTCCTCCAAATGTTACCATTTTCAAGAACATAACAGGAGGGATGGTGTGGTAAGATACAGTGAAGACACAGAGAAGGCGGGGCGGACCATCAGGGCTGGATGCAGATGGATGGAGAGTCATCCTCAGCATTAACAAGTTTGGTGAAGCAGCAGGTGATTTCCGTAACGCTATTGCTGCCCTTGCAAGAAAGTTGGCAACCTTTTGTTGTCAACACCTCCAAACTCTAAAGGCCAGCTGCCTTATCCCTCGGGGGGGGTGGGAAGGAATTCGTGACAAAGTCGGGGTGATCAGCAGGCCGCTCCACGCTTACTTGACGGCGAGTCCCCACCAACACAAATATCACTTGAATGATTTAACAACATTGCAAGGAACACTATAGCTTGCGAGCGATCATCCAGATTATAGTTAAAAAAAATCACTGAACATCACTTACTACTACAATATTGTCTGGTTAATATGATTTACAAACTTCTAACAGCGGTGATTCGAGGGAATGAACTTCTACCCCTCTCGGCCCATAATGCCCCCCGCCCCCTAACCACACACAGCCAACGTGTAGCCATGTATGGTGTATGATGTGGCAGGTTGACATAATGGGCAATTTGGAATACCATTCCACCCCATTTCTCTCTCTGCAAAGACACACTAACAAGTTTGCTGTTAATGTAGCAGCAATATACACGCAGACCAGAGGCCATTAATTTACTACCGATTTTAGTTAGTGAACGAATAACTAGAATAGATTTGAGTGTAAGAAACTAGATATAATACATACAGGCAAGAGGGAGTCAATGAAACATGTAACGAGTCCAGCAACAATGTCAAAATTGATAACCAGCAATATTCAGGTAGAAATGAAATAATATAGGTTAGCCTGGCTGGGATTTCGAAATTCCACCATGTTGGCGAATGGTTAGAACAATGTAAATGGCGGTCAGAGCAGTTAACTCGTCGTCAACGCACCACCCATACATTTGGCTCAGTTCAGGTATCCACTCAACCGTGATATTACCTGACAGCTCCAATTACATTACTTTAGTATACACTGCAATGACATAATACTATACCAAATTGTTACATGTTTCATTTTCCTCGAATGTAAAATCATTCCTGTTATCTTGTTTGAAACTATTCTGCACTGTTTTTGTATTCAGTACAAACATTAACATCATTCTAAAAATAATAACATAAGCAAAGAACTGACTAGAAAGACGATTTAAATTGTTTTAATATCCATCCCACATTAAACATTGTCCTATATTATCCACTTATAAGGCTGGCAGCAATATTTTCTTTAATTGTGGAAATCATTGCCGATGTTATATATTATATGTTCCATGAAGATCCTATTAACAGTTAAGTGATGTAATATCCGCTGCCAATATTCTGCCAAGTAACATAATATATTATCGCAATACTTATGGTAAATTCCTTGCATGAAGTCTATTATCATGTCTACGTAACGCTTCGCTTATCGTAGCTTGATGTTATGTGATTACTGGCTTATGTTGTTACACATCCGCCTTCCCTTTTGTATTCTGAGATATACAGGTAGATGGAGACGCACGAACATAATATATTAAATGATTTGCTTTACTCATCATTCATCAATTGCGTTATCAGCTCATATTAATAAATATCCTCCGTCCCATCTCGTGCGTCTAGTCTGTCGAGTCTTGACCCGAATCAATCTGCTTTGTTGCCACCTCCACCCTGTGTGCTGGTGAGGGGGGTTCGGCACAGCGACTCGACATCAAGTAAAGGTGGAACGGCCTAATTAATCATCCTCCGTCTCTACTGTATCAGGAATTCCTGACGTCGACTCCCTACAGAAAGTCCTTTTAAACACTATGTCACGTATAAAAAACACAATAACCTTTGCAATTATCTTTTAAAACTTTCCGCCCACTAAATCATGAAGGTCTCTAATAACACACAAACTAGTGAGGTAAAGTTACGAGAGCTGACACTGTTCTTTGGTGAGATTATGAAGAAAGGAGAAGAGGGAAGTTATATCTCTCTCTCTCTCTCTCTCTCTCTCTCTCTCTCTCTCTCTCTCTCTCTCTCGTAGGTCCCTAAATCCCTCTTAGAGTTAGGAAGTCATTCAGTTTCTGTGAGTTATGAAAAGAGGAAATTGCTGTTCACTCTTATGTTGGTTGACATAAGGATGATTTATGGCGCGTGTTGAGTGGAAAGAATATGCAAGGAAAAGAGCCACACAGACAGACAGGCTGACGGACAGTTAGAGAGAAAGAGAGATAAGGAGAGGAAGTGATGAGAAAGAGAACTATGTCAAGAGAAAGATATATAGAGATAGAGAGAGTGAAAAGGAGAGAGAAATAGGGAGACAGAGACAGGCAGAAAGAGAAATACAAAGACAGATAAATAGCGAGAGAGATAGAGATGTTAAAACAATGAGACAAACAAAACATACCAAGATAAAATGGTAGTGATACACTGAAAAAATAACCTAACCTAATCTAACCTAATCTAACCTAAACTAACCTAACCTAACCTAACCCTCATCAAACCTAACCAAAACCAACATGGCGTAACCTAACCTAACCAAAACCTCAACAACAAAACAAAAACTTAATCTTCCAATACCACATCAAAACATAGTATCATGGTAAGAGGGCAAGGAGTGAGGGAAGCATAACCAGCTCCTAACTAGACTTAACGGGAGCTTGAGACACAAAAACACAGGATAAGAATCTTGCCAGGGATATTGGATACGTGTACGTGTGAGTGTCTTTTGTTTCCAGGAAATATGTGTCATAGGAGATGGGACAGGAAATACGAATGGTAGTAGGTGAGGTTAATTAAGGTGAAGAAAATTGGTCAAGAATTTTCCTGTCTGACGAAAGGTGAAGTTGGGTTGGGTCAAACTAGGGTTAGATTTAATTAAATTTGATTAGGTCAGGTTAAAATAAGTTAGGTGAGAATAAATTACGTTAGGTTTAGTTTAGTTACAATTGGTTAGGATACCTTAGATTTGGTTAGGTTAGATTAGGTGAGATTAACTGACGATATGTTTACATTAAGTGATAAAGATAACTTAGCCTCTTAATTACGCTAATTTTTCCCCCTAATAGTACGATAACTTAACCCATTAAGTACGATGACATTGTACTTAAGGCTCTCTCTCTCTCTCTATCTCTATCTCTCTCTCTCTCGCTGTTTATAAAGTCAGTATAGACGAGCAGGGTTACAATTTACATAAGAGCGAGGCAGCGAGGTCATCATGTTTCGAAAATCATCCACGAAGACAAAAATGTTCTTCAGGCACCGAGAAAAAGTATCCACAAGAGACTTTAAAAATCTTCCCAACACTTTTATATTATTAATCTTCCCTTAAAATGTAGCATTAAAAACTCCTTCAAGAACCTCTCACAAACTTCAAGAGACCTTCGCAGACGTCAAGAATCCTTCACAGACTTCGAGACCTTCACAGACTTCAAGAACCCTTCACAGACTTCAAAAATCCTTCACAGACTTCAAGAATCCTTCACAGATTTAAGAACCTCTCACAGACTTCAAGAACCCTTCACAGACTTCAGGAACCCTTCACAAGAACCCTTCACAGAGTTCAAGAACACTTCACAGACTTCAAGAACCCTTCACATACTTCAAGAACCTCTCACAGACTTCAAGAACCCTTCACAAACTTCAGGAATCCTTCACAGACTTCAGGAACCTCTCACAGACTTCAGGAACCTCTCACAGACTTCATGAGCCCTTCACAAACTTCAAGAATCCTTCACAGACTTCAAGAACCTCTCACAGACTTCAGGAACCCTTCACAAGAACCCTTCACAAACTTCAAGAACCCTTCACAAAAACCCTTCACAGACTTCAAGAACACTTCACAGAGTTCAAGAACCCTTCACAGACTTCAAGAACCCTTCAC
>NW_024733570.1:0-9217 GCF_018991925.1 Homarus americanus | reverse complement strand
CCCTGATCTAGTATAATAAAAACCCCTAAACGAGTATAACAAAGTCCCCTGATCGAGTATAACAAAGTCCCCTGATCGAGTATAACAAAGTCCCCTAATCGAGTATAACAAAGTCCCCTAATCTAATATAACAAAGTCCCCTAATCGAGTATAACAAAGTCCCCTGATCGAGTATAATAAAGTCCCCTGATCGAGTATAACAAAGTCCCCTAATCGAGTATAACAAAGTCCCCTGATCTAGTATAATAAAAAACCCTGATCTAGTATAACAAAGTCCCCTGATCGAGTATAACAAAGTCCCCTAATCTAATATAACAAAGTCCCCTGATCTAGTATAATAAAAACCCCTGAACGAGTATAACAAAGTCCCCTGATCTAGTATAATAAAAACCCCTGATCTAGTATAACAAAGTCCCCTGATCGAGTATTACAAAGTCCCCTAATCTAATATAACAAAGTCCCCTAATCGAGTATAACAAAGTCCCCTGATCTAGTATAATAAAAACCCCTGAACGAGTATAACAAAGTCCCCTGATCTAGTATAATAAAAACCCCTGATCTAGTATAACAAAGTCCCCTGATCGAGTATAACAAAGTCCCCTAATCTAATATAACAAAGTCCCCTGATCGAGTATAACAAAGTCCCCTGATCTAGTATAATAAAAACCCATGAACGAGTATAACAAAGTCCCCTGATCGAGTATAACAAAGTCCCCTAATCTAGTATAACAACGTCCCCTGATCGAGTATAACAAAGTCCCCTGATCTAGTATAACAACATCCCCTGATCTAGTATAACAAAGTCCCCTGATCTAGTATAACAAAGTCCCCTGATCGAGTATAACAACATCTCCTGATCTAGTATAACAAAGTCCCCTGATCTAGTATAACAAAGTCCTCTGATCTAGTATAACAAAGTCCCCTGATCGAGAATAACAAAGTCCCCTGATCTAGTATAACAACATCCCCTGATCTAGTATCACAAAGTCCCCTGATCTAGTATAACAAAGTCCCCTGATCTAGTATAACAAAGTCCCCTGATCTAGTATAACAAAGTCCCCTGATCGAGTATAACAAAGTACCCTAATCTAGTATAACAAAGTCCCCTGATCGAGTATAACAAAGTCCCCTGATTTAGTATAACAAAGTCCCCCGATCAAGTATAACAAAGTCCCCTGATCTAGTATAACAAAGTCCCCCGATCTAGTATAACAAAGTCCCCCGATCGAGTATAACAAAGTCCCCTGATCGAGTATAACAAAGTCCCCTGATCTAGTATAACAAAGTCCCCCGATCAAGTATAACAAAGTCCCCTGATCTAGTATAACAAAGTCCCCCGATCTAGTATAACAAAGTCCCCTGATCGAGTATAACAAAGTCCCCTGATATAGTATAACAAAGTCCCCTGATCAAGTATAACAAAGTCCCCTGATCGAGTATAACAAAGTCCCCTGATCTAGTATAACAAAGTCCCCTGATCTAGTATAACAAAGTCCCCTGATCTAGTATAACAAAGTCCCCTGATCTAGTATAACAAAGTCCCCTGATCTAGTATAACAAAGTCCCCTGATCTAGTATAACAAAGTCCCCTGATCTAGTATAACAACGTCCCCTGATCTAGTATAACAAAGTCCCCTGATCTAGTATATCAAAGTCCCCTGATCTAGTATAATATAGTCCCCTGATCGAGTATAACAAAGTCCCCTAATCGAGTATAACAAAGTCCCCTGATCTAGTATAATAAAAAACCCTGATCTAGTATAACAAAGTCCCCTGATCGAGTATAACAAAGTCCCCTAATCTAATATAACAAAGTCCCCTGATCTAGTATAATAAAAACCCCTGAACGAGTATAACAAAGTCCCCTGATCGAGTATAACAAAGTCCCCTGATCGAGTATAACAAAGTCCCTAACTCCATTATAAATAAAGTCCCCTAATCGAGTATATAACAAAGTCCCCTGATCGAGTATAATAAAGTCCCCTGATCGAGTATAACAAAGTCCCCTAATCGAGTATAACAAAGTCCCCTGATCTAGTATAATAAAAACCCCTGATCTAGTATAACAAAGTCCCCTGATCGAGTATAACAAAGTCCCCTAATCTAATATAACAAAGTCCCCTGATCTAGTATAATAAAAACCCCTGAACGAGTATAACAAAGTCCCCTGATCTAGTATAATAAAAACCCCTGATCTAGTATAACAAAGTCCCCTGATCGAGTATAACAAAGTCCCCTAATCTAATATAACAAAGTCCCCTGATCGAGTATAACAAAGTCCCCTGATCTAGTATAATAAAAACCCATGAGCGAGTATAACAAAGTCCCCTGATCGAGTATAACAAAGTCCCCTAATCTAGTATAACAACGTCCCCTGATCGAGTATAACAAAGTCCCCTGATCTAGTATAACAACATCCCCTGATCTAGTATAACAAAGTCCCCTGATCTAGTATAACAAAGTCCCCTGATCGAGTATAACAACATCCCCTGATCTAGTATAACAAAGTCCCCTGATCTAGTATAACAAAGTCCCCTGATCTAGTATAACAAAGTCCCCTGATCGAGTATAACAAAGTCCCCTGATCTAGTATAACAACATCCCCTGATCTAGTATCACAAAGTCCCCTGATCTAGTATAACAAAGTCCCCTGATCTAGTATAACAAAGTCCCCTGATCTAGTATGACAAAGTCCCCTGATCTAGT
The DNA here is from genome assembly GCF_018991925.1 of Homarus americanus. Classification (NCBI taxonomy): domain Eukaryota; kingdom Metazoa; phylum Arthropoda; class Malacostraca; order Decapoda; family Nephropidae; genus Homarus; species Homarus americanus. Next base: position 6,511 of record NW_024733570.1, on the reverse strand, counting down.
ATAACAAAGTCCCCTGATCTAGTATAACAAAGTCCCCTGATCTAGTATAACAAAGTCCCCTGATCTAGTATAACAAAGTCCCTGATCTAGTATAACAAAGTCCCCTGATCTAGTATAACAAAGTCCCCTCATTGAGTATAACAAAGTCCCCTGATCTAGTATAACAAAACCTCTGATCTAGCATAACAAAGTCCCCTGATCTAGTATAACAAAGTCCCCTGATCTAGTATAAACAAAAGTCTCCCTGATCTAGTATATAACAAAGTCCGTCGATCGATAACAAAGTCCCCTGATCTAGTATATAACAAAGTCCCCGATCTAGTATAACAAAGTCCCCTAATCTAGTATAACAAAGTCCCCTGATCTAGTATAACAAAGTCCCATGATCGAGTATAACAAAGTCCCTTCATCGAATATAACAAAGTCCCCTGATCGAGTATAACAAAGTCCCCTAATCGAGTATAACAAAGTCCCCTGATTGAGTATAACAAAGTCCCCTGAGCGAGTTTAACAAAAGTCCCTGATCGAGTATAACAAAGTCCCCTGGTCGAGTATAAGAAAGGCCCCTGATCGAATATAACAAAGGCGCCTGAACGAGTATAACAAAGGCCCCTGATCGAGTATAACAAAGTTCCCTGATCGAGTATAACAAAGCCCCTGGATCGAATATAACAAAGTCCCTCATCGAATATAGTAACAAAGTCCCCTGATCGAGCAAAAACAAAGGCCACTGATCTAGTATAACAAAGTCCCCTGATCTAGTATAACAAAGCCCCCTCATCGAGTATAACAAAGTCCCCTAATTGAGTATATCAAAGCCCCCTAATCAAATATAACAAAGTCCCCTCATCGAATATAACAAAGTCCCCTGATCGAGCAAAACAAAGGCCACTGATCTAGTATAACAAAGCCCCCTCATCGAGTATAACAAAGTCCCCTAATTGAGTATATCAAAGCCCCCTAATCAAATATAACAAAGTCCCCTCATCGAATATAACAAAGTCCCCTGATCGAGCAAAACAAAGGCCACTGATCTAGTATAATAAACCCCGCAGATCCGGTATAATAAAACCCGCTGATCCAGTATAACAAAGTCCCCTCATCGAGTATAACAAAGTCCCCCGATCGAGTAAAACAAAATCCCCCGATCGAGTATAACAAAGTCCCCTGATCGAGTATCACATGTGATTAATGGCACCAGAGGGACAAAGACAAAAAATGGCAACAATTGCCTTACGTGTGATTAACGGCAGCTGTGTTTTTGAAACAAAAAATGGCAACAATTGCCTTACGTGTGATTAACGGCAGCTGTGTTTTTGAAACAAAAAATGGCAACAATTGCCTTACGTGTGATTAACGGCACCGGTGTGGCAAAAACGAAAAATGGTAACAATTGCCTTACGTGTGATTAACTGCAGCAGCAGTGAGGCAAAAACGAAAAATATCAAGAATCCCCTCACAAAAGATTAACAACAGCAGAGTGGCAAAAAAGAAAAATGGCAACGATTGCCTTACGTGGGATTAACGGCAGCGGTGTAAGTGACCGACTGCGTGGAGACGAGGAGGTAAACGTCGTGGCTGGAAGAGAGAGAATCGTGACATACCAAAGGACATCGCTAAGGGTAAATGAAAGTGATATGGAGGAAGAGTAAATGAAACAAATAAGGAACCGTGAAAGAATATGAAGATATTTTGGGGATTAAAGTGGAAAAAAAAGCTAAGCACAAAGGAAAGTGTTTCAATACTGTTAATTATCATCTAAACTATGTCCCATGAGAGTAGTGACAATACCTGTACACAGACAAGCCTCTTCATTACACGTATCTATCGCTTTAATGTTTTCAAGATATGTTTAATCAGCCTGTTTACATGTGAGGGATGGTTATAATAAGGTATAATTGGACAGGTAAAGTACACAAATTATATAAAACATAACTTCACCAACACTTCACTATAATCTTCATGAGTGATACTGACAATTGTGTGGAACATCACAACTTCCTGTGACATTTATTTATTATATAACTGGTGATGGAGCTTAGGACTTTTATGAATTATGTCTCAGATAATATAGATATGGTATAAAAAAATAAATATCACACAAAAACATTTCTAATAGAGGGACATTAAGTTTACTTTCAGTGAAGATCTATCAGTCGCTACACACGGGACTCAGAGCGTGAAAAAGTCTACGGTGGGTGGCAGCCACGTTTCACTTACTCTCGGTAAAAATTCATGTATTATAAATTTAAGGTATCTCTCTATCTCAGCCTGCAGATACTAACGTCATGACCTGGTATATGCTCTCTTTGCCGTATATTTTAAATAAAAAAATAATAAAAAAAAATTTTATATAAAAAAAAAAAAAAATTATATAAAAAAAAATATATTTATATAAAAAAAAATATTTTTATATAAAAAAAAATTATATAAAAAAACTATTTTTATATAAAAAAAAATAATAAACATTTTTATATAAAAAAAACTATAAAAAAAAATTTATATATAAAAAAAAAATATTTTTATATATAAAAAAATTTGATATAAAAAAATATTTTTATATAAAAAAAAAATAAAAAATTATAAAAAAAACTATAAAAAAAAATTTATATATAAAAAAAAAATATTTTTATATATAAAAAAAAAATTTGATATAAAAAAAATATTTTTATATAAAAAAAATTTTATAAAAAAAAAATTATAAAACAAAATTATATAAAAAAATATTTTTATATAAAAAAAAATTTATATAAAAAAAATAAAAAAATTTTATATAAAAAAAAATTATTTTTATATATAAAAAAAAATTTTATATATAAAAAAAATATTTTATATAAAAAAAAATTTATATATAAAAAAAAATTTATAAAAAAAAAATTTATTTTTATATAAAAAAAATAAACAGAAATTTGATATAAAAAACATTTATATAAAAAAAATATTTTTATAACAAAAAAAAAATTTAATATAAAAAAATAAAAAATAAATTATATAAATTTATATAAATATGTGTGAACGGACTGGTTAATTGGACGAGCAGCCGATTCAAGGTTGGTAACTAAACTTGTAACCTTATGTTATATATATGTATGTTTATATGCTGCATTTATTGAATGTATATATTATATATTATATTACTTCTTACGAAATGTGTTAGGCACGATGTGACCGAGAACAGAGAATAAAGAGCCAGCCAGACAGACCGTGTGACTCTTAATTCTCCCATTAAATAACCCAAGATACTACACCTTAAACACACATCAACGTAATAATTAAAAGCTAATACAAATCCTCACTCGATATCCACCTTCAACACACGCCTCCTTCAACCACCCTATATCGACCTTCTTCGTCACACTGGACAATTTCCCATTTTCTGCTAGCTGGACCCATTGTAATAGGCCCCTGTCTCATTAACAGAACGTATTATATAAATGGGTCAATACATGTGATATTATATTCAGATTCACCCCCTGTAACTTTCCACTGTCTATGAGTGAGACATGATATGGACACGTGAGCGGGCAACTCACCCAAGAGGGCGAGACCCATAGCTCAGCATTTCTGTAAGCACGCACTGCGATGCCCTTAAGCTTCAGTAACTCGCCTCAACTCGTATCGTAAGGACGTGACCTAACGTTTATCGTACATAAACGCCGTCCCTTTCTCATTCACTCCTAGACAGTGAGACTTACGGTTGATATACACTCAGGAATTATATCTACAACCTTTTATAATAAAACAAAGGAACTACCGTTCGGGTTTCGTTACTTAAAACCCAAATATAAATATGTGTGAACGGACTGGTTAATTGGACAAGCAGCCGATTCACCATCCCTAAATTAAAGATCACATGATATGAACGTTTGTTGATTTGTATATGTTATAATTATAGGGAAAGTTTTGCTATACAAGTGTCATGACGCAGATGTCTGGCACAGGTAGGACATGTAATGTAGACATATATAAAAAAGCGGTCCGACTAATTACCCAAATGTAGCCGCAATGAAGTCAAATAATGGTCCTAGATGAATAAATCGGACTGCCAATCACTTCTCGACTAGTATTTGGTGTCACAAAGTCTCAAAAATATTGGAAAACTTAATTTAAACTGAGTTAATAGATCGAGTGCATGTACCGATAAAACGCTGACCGCCATGTAACTAGGGGAGACAACTGTTGTCGTTTCTAAGCAAATATTTTTTCTATTCAAGTGAATATAATGCTTCACCCTTCAGTTATGTAAACACAAAACAACTAATTTACCTTATGTGTGTTAGGCGGAGGTAGAGTCTCGGTCCTTTTCTTCCAAACTTCGTACCTGTTTCTTCACTTCGTCTTCTTTGCATCTTGAGGTAAAGTGACATAAAAATACTACTCATCTGTGTCGACTACAACACAACACAGACCTTGTTAGTAGAACTGATCCCTAAAGCTGAACATTTTACTGTAATAAGCCTCAGTGTGTCTCACTGCCTGAAGTTGGCACCGTTATACGTTTCCAGCACTGGCGGGGCAGGTGTTAGTACACTACAGAGAACATCTAATATCCTCCCCTGACACATCAAGGCTCATGGGTCAACAAATCACAAATATGTGGTTTATGGACCTACAATACTCTAGAAACTCAAATTAAAAATAATAATAATAATAATAATAATGACATTTAATTCTGGATGTTACGTTAATCAGCTAAGCTCAAACAGGTAACTTGCATTTACCTTAACCATTTCTGAAAAAGAAAATATTGTATTAGATATAGAATGTATGTGCGTCCATTAAACAGGCTGCTTTATGAATCATAGTACTAACACAACCAATATTTAACATCTCTACATAATAAGGATTACAAAACACAATTATGTTGTGGTTGCCGAGGTAGTGGTAAGGCTAACTGAAACAATTTTATTGATGTATTAAACAATGTAATGTATTAACTCAGTCACTATCGAGTCTCACCCAAGAGGCATATATCGCTGTTTTCTTCTCTTTATTCAACAGTACATTTCCTTTGATGAATAAAATACAAATATGGTGATGGACAAAAAAAATCATGAAACTGCTTTGGAGGCAAATCTAAATCTATCCAAAAGTTATCAAATGTCTTTAGTTTTACCTATATATGCTGCCCTACAGCTAGCACACGTAAATTGATAAACGACTGAGGATTGCAGGTATGTGGGTATGGTGTCTTTAATTTTAAAGAATTTCTTAATTGAACTCTGGGTTTTAAAGACTAGTCTAAGAGAAATTTGTGGATAGAATTCATTGAAAAGCTTCTTAAGTTTATTTCTAAGGGTGAAACTGAGTGGGCCTGTGTACAGGATGGTGAGATAGAATATTTAGGGACAGTGTGTATTTGAGGCTGTGTGGGACTAAAAAACCTAATTAGGGTTTTGCCAATGTAAGTGTCTGTAAATCTCTTAGGGAAGCCATTATTAAAGAGTAGTTACTTTATGTATTTTAGTTCAATGTCCAAGTGGAAATAGCTTGAACAGATATTGAAGGCTCTGTTGGTAAGAGTACGTACTAGATTATCTTTGTAATGAAGAGGAATAAAAAATGAAAATTTTGAACTCAAACCAGTGAAAGTTGATTTCTGTATAAGGCTGTCTCGAAACTGTTATGAAGACGGTGGATATTAACATCAAGGAATGAAAGAATATTTTCCTTTTCCAATTCACAAGTAAATTTGATGTTGCCATGTTTCGAATTTAAATAATTTAGGAACATAGGGACGTGATCAATTGATCTGAAAATTAAAAAAGTGTCATCAACAAACCGACGATAGAACAAAGGCTTAAATTGGGGGGGACATTCGGGAAGCCAAAGCTTCTCGTGGTGACAGAGGAAAGCGTTGGCCAACGTGGGACCTAAAGGTGAACCCATAGCAACACCATCACATTGTTTAAAGCTTTGTTATTAAATAAAAACAAACAATCATTTAAAGCTAGTTTTAAAAATTCTTTAAATCTGTAGGAGGGTGTAGAGATGTGTAGGAGGGTGTAAAGGGTGTGCTGAAGGTGTGTAAGGATGGATAGGGATGTGTAGGAGGGTGTAGGGATGTGTAGGAGGGTGTACAGATGTGTAGGAGGGTGTAAAGAGGGTGCCGAAGGTGTGTAAGGATGGATAGGGATGTGTAGGAGGGTGTAGGGATGTGTAGGAGGGTGTACAGATAAATTTATGTAACATATTATCAGTTTTGAAGTGACCATCACTAAGGTTTATTGATTTTAATTCCTTAATCAAACTAGCTTCAACCAGAAGTCTTCCTGTGACACAAGATGATTTGAATACTTCTAAGCTTTTTCCCCCAAGTAATGGGATGATTATTACTCCTAACATGAACCAACAGGGCACTGCTAAGGTGTTGTTTGATTCTGAGCTGCAGTGTTTTTCCTGTCTGTCCTACATAATTACAATTATATTTGCTATTACACTTGCTATTTCTTATTAACATATTGGTAATGGTTGAGTCATACATGAAAACAACATTAATATTTAGCAGCTT
>NW_024733569.1:12500-15116 GCF_018991925.1 Homarus americanus | reverse complement strand
TATAGTATGCTATTAAATCGACCCTCGATTGACTCTGATGGTCTCCCATTCGGGTGTGCAAGTTCTCTGTAGTATGCTATCAAATCGACCCCCGATTGACTTTGACGGTCTCCCATTCGGGTGTGCAAGTTTCTGTAGTATGCTATTAAATCGACCCCCGATTGACTTTGACGGTCTCCCATTCGGGTGTGGAACTTCTTTGGTATGTTGTACAATATGACCGAGGTGCCTCTACCCCTTCCTATAGTGAAATAGTGCCATCCAGCGTACAAGGGCGGACGTTTTCATCACCGTCTCCCACTCGGTGTGTGCAGATTCTCGGATCATTTTGTAAAGTATGCTCTTAAATCGACCCCCGATTGACTTTGACGGCCTCCCATTCGGGTGTGCAAGTTTCTGTAGTATGCTATTAAATCGACCCCCGATTGACTTTGAATGTCTCCCATTCGGGTGTGCAAGTTTCTGTAGTATGCTATCAAATCGACCCCCGATTGACTTTGACGGTTCCTATTCGGGTGTGCAAGTTTCTAGAAATATCAACTTAATCTCGATTGACTTTTGAATGTCTCCCCATTCAGTGCAAGTTTCTGTACTATGTTATTAAATCAATTCGATTGTTCTTTTGACTGTTCTATTCGGGTGTGCAAGTTTCTGTAGTAGTTAAATCGACCCCCGATTGACTTTGACGGTCTCCCATTCGGGTGTGCAAGTTTCTGTAGTATGCTATTAAATCGACCCCCGATTGACTTTGACTGTCTCCCATTCGGGTGTGCAAGTTTCTGTAGTATGCTATTAAATCGACCCCCGATTGACTTTGACTGTCTCCCATTCGGGTGTGCAAGTTTCTGTAGTATGCTATTAAATCGACCCCCGATTGACTTTGACTGTCTCCCATTCGGGTGTGCAAGTTTCTGTAGTATGCTATCAAATCGACCCCCGATTGACTTTGACGGTCTCCCATTCGGGTGTGCAAGTTTCTGTAGTATGCTATTAAATCGACCCCCGATTGACTTTGACGGTCTCCCATTCGGGTGTGCAAGTTTCTGTAAGTATGCTATTAAATCGATCCCCGATTGACTTTGACGGTCTCCCATGCGGGTGGAACTTCTCTGGTATGTTGTATAATATGACCGAGGTGCCTCTACCCCTTACTATAGTGAAATAGTGCCATCCAGTGTACAAGGGCGGACGCTTTCATCACCGTCTCCCACTCGGTGTGTGCAGATTCTCGGATCATTTTGTAAAGTATGCTCTTAAATCGACCCCCGATTGACTTTGACGGTCTCCCATTCGGGTGTGCAAGTTTCTGTAGTATGCTATTAAATCGACCCCCGATTGACTTTGACGGTCTCCCATTCGGGTGTGCAAGTTTCTGTAGTATGCTATCAAATCGACCCCCGATTGACTTTGACGGTCTCCCATTCGGGTGTGCAAGTTTCTGTAGTATGCTATTAAATCGACCCCCGATTGACTCTGACGGTCTCCCATGCGGGTGTGGAACTTCTTTGGTATGTTGTATAATATGACCGAGGTGCCCCTACCCCTTACTATAGTGAAATAGTTCCATCCAGCGTACAAGGGCGGACGCTTTCACGACCGTCTCCCACTCGGTATGTGCAGATTCTCGGATCATTTTGTATAGTATGCTATTAAATCGACCCTCGATTGACTCTGACGGTCTCCCATTCGGGTGTGCAAGTTCTCTTGGTGCATTTGAAGTATGAGTTGAGTTTAATGAAGTTAATTTCGTCATAGGCACGGTGCTGTGCTGTGCTGTGCCATCGACAACACCAATAAGGAAGGGGCATCTATTTTTACTTAGGCTAGCATACCTAAGTTAAAGCAAACTCCCCTTGCCAATACAAGAAGGAAGAGGATTTCGACATCGACGAAACCTCCGGCGGCCCGGTAGTGGTTGTTTAGGTTAGGTAGTTGCCTGTATTATTAATCTATAAAATTTAAGGTCCCCCGTTAGACTTACCACGGTCAGGCTAGATAGTGGTGGCTGCTTGGATTATTTCTTTGTCTCTTATTGACTTCGGGTGGCTAACCTCTATAAAATTGAGGACACCAATAAACTTTGTACCAAGGTTAAGTTAAACAGACACTTGGAGCAGGCCGCTACACACTTTTGCTTTAATGGAGGATTTCGCCATCGGGGAGCGTGACGAAACCTCCGGCGAAAGTAGTGGTGACTGCCTGTATATCTCTATAAAATTTAGGCCGCCAATAGACTTTAAACCAAGGTTAGGTAGTGTTGGCTGCTTGGATTATTTCTTTCTGTCTGTTATTGACTTAGGCTGGCTAGCCTCTATAAAATTGTGGACACCAATAGACTTTGTACTAAGGTTAGGTTAAACAGACACTTCTGCTGTAACGGAGGATTTCGCCATCGGGGGGCGTGACGAAACCTCCAGCGGTCTGGTAGTGTGGACTGCACCACGGTTAGGTTAGGTAGTAGTGGCTGTCTGGATTATTTCTTTGTCTTACTCAGGCTGGCAAGCCTCGCTAAAACTTTAGGACACCAATACACTCTTCTACTACCAAGGAGAGGTTGTTGGATTATTTGTTTGTCTCTTACTCAGGCTGGCAAGCCTCTATAAAACTTCAGGACAC
>NW_024733569.1:7500-10000 GCF_018991925.1 Homarus americanus | reverse complement strand
GCGCCCAGGAAAGCAATATCTCCGACGGGGGTCGCTAGTCCCCGGCTGGTGATGTACCTCCTTACGTCTGCTTCGTACGCCTTGTACTTGTCGGCTTTGAACTGCTCGGCTCTGTGGAGAGCGTGTTTGTCAATCTCGTAGGGTATGCAGAGGTCGAGCACCGAGTACCGGCCATTTTTCTGTAATAGCAGGTCAGGCTTGACGAATGTGTGCCCGGTTGGTATGTGGGGCTCCATTTGTACATCATAGTTCTCCCTCTCGAGCCACTGGCCGAGTTTCCTGAGGACAGCATCGTGTCTGATTACCCTGTGGTTGTGAGCAGCTTGGCAGGACTGCAGTAGGTGCATTAAGTCTTCCTGCCCTTCTCCACAGCGGCGGCACGTCAGTCTAGCTAGCTCCTCATTCGGCACCCGGCCAATGGCTCTCGAGACTCGGCATGAGACGGACTGAGACCGGAGTCGTAACAGATCAATTGGTTTCCTTCCTGGTCCGAGGTCGTTTTTAAGGATCCCGTTGCAGGCCTGCTTTCCGTAGAAGTTTTCTGCACCCCTGCCACTCCAGGAGCGGCTCCACTCGTCCCTCATCTTCTCCACATTCTCCTTCTTCATCCGCCGCGTAGACTCGGCGCTGATGTGCTCTACCCCGAAGTGCCCGCCATTGCTGTCACCTCCTTCCCCCAGAGTCCATCGGCTGCTATGAGTCGAACGGCTGGGTCACTGGAAGTCCTAAGGCGGTGGAGCAATCCCATTTTCATGCGGGTGATACTCTCTAGTAAGCGGGGCACTCCCAATCCTCCATCTTTCAGGGGCAGGCCAGTGAGGGATTTGTGGAGAGTATGGGGAAGGTGGAACCACTTCCTCACGTGTACGTTGATCTTCTTGTCCAGGCATCGCAGCAGATTGAGGGAGCTCGAGCCTTTCACGTACTTGTACTGCAGCTTGGGGATGACGTGTTGCCACAGTAGTCTGAGTTTTTGCAGGGGTTTCAGAGCGCTTCCTCGTATCCTATTCATGATGGTAACTAGCTTGTCTGTTTCCAAGCTGATCTGTCGCCCCGGTCTCTCTAGACCGGAGGGGCCTACTTGTAGTCCGAGATACTTGACGTACTGGTCAGGTTGAATACTGGGGAGGAGATTCGCTCGGCCGGTGTCCGGGTTTCTTAAAGAGAAGATGTTCTCAGTCACTACGCGGAGTCTCCTCCCATTCCTCCCTCCAGCCGATAGTTCTAGGCTCACTGTGGCGCACTTTGCCGGTTGTGCGGCCAGACCTCTCGCTTGTAGGAAGTCGTCTAGCCTGGCCAAGTTCCTCGCCATATCCAGTCTGGATTCGGAGATCACCACCAGGTCATCTGCAAAGCCGGTCACCGCAACGCTGGTGTTCTCGTTGAGATGATAACCGGCTGCTGGTTCTAATGATGCCAGGAATTCATCCACCACCGCACAAAAGAGGAAAGGGGAGAGTGGACACCCCTGCTTGACTCCTCTGGTGATGGGTATAGCCTCCGATTCCGCGCCTTCGACACAGATCTGGGTCTCCAAGTTGTCATACAAGTCCTGCACAATGGCTAGAATGTGATGTGGGGTATCTAGCCGACGGAGAGCTCTCTTGAGGGAGGAGTGCGAAACGGTATCAAATGCTTTCGCTACGTCTACGAAGGTCAGGTAGACGTTCCTCTTCTCTTTCCCGGCGTGTCTGATGATGCCCTCGACCAGTGCGAGGTTTACCCCGCACCCGTCGACCGCCCGGAAAGCCTTTTGGCTTATGCTGGTGTCCACATTGAGGCTCAGTCTATGTGCCAGGACTTTGCAGTAGACCCTTAGGAAGTGCGAGCCGATGGTGATGGGTCGCCAATTAGATGGGTTTCCTAAGGGTGACTTCTTGGGGAGCATTGTTGTTCTGCTCGTTTTTGTCCACTGGTGAACTTTGGCCAGGTAGAGCCACACGTTGAAGATCCTGCCCAGAACACCGGGTCCTAGTCTTCGTAGGGCCCTGGTGTCTAACTCTGGGTTATCAGGACCCGCTGCCGTTTCTGGTCCCCGTAGTGCCTCCTGGATGTCTTTCAGTGAGATTGGCTGGAGGGTGTTTAGCATTCTGTCGTTGGGCGTGCTGGTGTATGGTGAGTCGTCCTGGGAAGATGGGGCGGAAAACCTAGGTCGAAACTCGTTGTCGAATTCCGCAATCGTAGGTGTGTCTCCCTCGAACTCTACAGCATTGATGATCTTGTTGGCGAGTTCTTTCGGGTTCCGGTGGTATGCCCGCTGTGTTCTTGCATATTCCCTCTTTTTTCGCACTCTTCTGGATAGGTGTTCCTCCCTGGGCGGGTTGTTGTTGGTGTTTCTCCGCCGAGGTTGTCTTCTGCCGGTGAAGAGCCTCGGTCTGCGTTGCCGCAGTGCTGACTCCAGTCCCTCCAGCGCTGCGCGGGTGTCCACCTCCGTCAGTGAATCCGGAGCTGGGACGTTGCGCAGTACCAGATTGAGATCGGTAATCAGCGTGTCGGCCAC
>NW_024733569.1:0-2500 GCF_018991925.1 Homarus americanus | reverse complement strand
TGTCGCGGGGGTACCAGCGGCCATGGCGCCGGCACTCCCACCCCTGACTCCGTTCCTTCTCATTCTCAACGAGCAGCTTAGGTGCTCGGCCCTCTCAGCAACATCAATAGTGGTAAATAGCCAATAGGAAAAGTGTTCCAGCAGAACATCTCTCGCAGAGTCATATACACAGTTTTAATGCATATACGCTCGTGTTCCGCCCTTACTCGGCCACACCTTTGCCGCTTAAACTTTGACCTCTTTCCCCGTTCCCGCATGCCACAGCGGTGGCACTTGTTTATCCGAGAAAGAGAGCGAGAGTCGCAGTATTAATTGGCGTGAGCGGCCTTTCCGGCTGCAGAACTAGTGCTCTATTCCGGCGAGCGCCGTTATGAGGCGCAACACCGTCTTTAACGCGTTTAGAGAGAACTCCCCCTGCCTCCCTCCCAGGCCTGTCATGAGACAGACGTGGACTCGTGGCGAACTCTCAAAGATAACGCTCACACCGCGTCTGACCGTGGGAGAGGGTGGAGGAGCGCGTGAGGAAGAGCACGGCGTCACCCAAACATTCTCGTCCCGACGAGAGCAATTGTCATCTCTCTGCCTGCGCCACTACATGGTAGACTGCGGGCCCAGGCGCACTCATCAATTTAGGTTCCACTGCAATGCATGCCAAGCACTCTTTTCGAGGTGATAGACGAAATTCCGGCGGGGCTTACTTAAAAGATATCCGACCCGGTTTCGTTTCCTCTTCGTGGGATGGAGTGCTTCTTCTCCGAGAGAGAAGGAGGAGGACGTGTGCCTCTTAGAACATGTGCAGCATCAGCCATGAGCGGCCGACGGCCATTCGTGTCTCTGTGGACAGCAGGCAAAAGAGCGCCTCCAGTTATTTGCGAGGCCGACAACTGTCGTCGGGACGGGACACACACACATGTGTGTGTGTGTGCCCGGCTTTCTTGTGGTTGAATGTGGGTGCGCCAAGTCCATGGACTTGCTAGTGATAGGCTTGTTTTTAAGGGCACGCCTCGCGCAAGGCGCGGGCGATTAAACCCCAAGGCGGAAGCTCGGTTCGGGTTACCCTCGTGTCGGGGTGACAGTCAGCAGGCACCGAACTCGCAGCAACCGATGGATGTATATTTCCGACCCTCGTAGAGGAGTGGCGGCGACAAGCTCATATGGCTGCCGCCGCCGCAATATGCGTTCAACTTGTCGATGTATCTGGTATTCTTGCGATTCACATACCGACACGCAGTTTGCTGCTGTCTTCATCGACCCACGAGCCGAGTGATCCCCCGTTAAGAGTTGTGTATTTGCCATTTGGTCTTTTTGCGACTAACCATCACAGGTCGAGTCTCGATGAAAGGGTTTGACAGATATAGCCCAAGTTTGTGGTTTGGGTTTGGCCGGACGGCTTGTTGTTGTTTTTTGACACTAGAATTTCACTCTTTTTGGGTCAAGAGGCTTATTCGCCGGTAGTAAGGAACGGACGGGCAGCTGTCCAAAGCCCTGTCCGTCCTCCTCCGGTCTTCGCGCTCTCGCCCGAGTGTGGTCCACCCACAGCGTGGTACCTATTTTTGGTGCGGGGGCCGGGATTGTCCTCTTTCCCTGCTGGAGTTGCCAGAGCATAGCCCGAGACCGCCCAAATCAGGAGAGTAGTAGTTTTAAGAGCGCCCCGTTCTCTTTCTCTCTGTTAATGATCCTTCCGCAGGTTCACCTACGGAAACCTTGTTACGACTTTTACTTCCTCTAAATGATCAAGTTTGGACATCTTTCCGTCAGCTCGAGGCGACGACCCCAGAAAACCCTCGCGGGCAACGGGGCCGACAATCCAAGAGCGCCAGTCCGAAGGCCTCACTAAATCATTCAATCGGTAGTAGCGACGGGCGGTGTGTACAAAGGGCAGGGACGTAGTCAGCGCAAGCTGATGACTTGCACTTACTGGGAATTCCTCGTTCATGGGAAACAATTGCAAGCCCCAATCCCTATCAAGAAGGGCTTTGAACGGGTTACCCGCTCCTCTCGGAGGAAAACTCGTTGATCCTTCAGTGTAGCGTAGCGTCGCGTAGAACATCTAAGAGGCATCCACAGACCTGTTGTGCTCAATCTAGATGCGGCTAGAATTTGCAGCTTATCCCCTCTAAGAAGAAGTTCGCCGAACTGGACACCATTTTCTGGAATCCGTCGACTACTTAGTAGGCCAGAGTCTCGTTCGTTATCGGAATTAACCAGACAAATCGCTCCACCAACTAAGAATGGCCATGCACCACCACCCACCGAATCGAGAAAGAGCTCTCAATCTGTCAATCCTTCCTGTGTCTGGGCCTGGTGAGGTTTCCCGTGTTGAGTCAAATTAAGCCGCAGGCTCCACTCCTGGTGGTGCCCTTCCGTCAATTCCTTTAAGTTTCAGCTTTGCAACCATACCTCCCCCGGAACCCAAAGACTTTGGTTTCCCGGAAGCTGCCCGCCGGGTCATGGGAATAACGCCGGCGGATCGCTAGTTGGCATCGTTTATGGTTAGAAC
>NW_024733568.1:0-28940 GCF_018991925.1 Homarus americanus | reverse complement strand
TCGACCAGAAGCCTTTGTTATACTCGAGCGGGGCACTTTGTTATATTCGATCAGTGGACTTTCCTATATTTGACCAATGGACATTGCTATACTCGATGAGGGGCTTTTTTTATACTCGATCAGGGGACTTTGTTATGCTCGATTAGGGGACTTTGTTATACTCGACCAGGGGACTTTTTTATACTTGACCAATGGAATTTGTTATACTCGACCAGGGGCCTTTGTTATACTCGATGAGGGGACATTGTTATACTCGTCCAGGGGGCTTTGTTATGCTCGATCAGGGGACTTTGTTATACTCGATGAGAGGCCTTTGTTATACTCGATCAGGGGACTTTGTTATACTCGACCAGGGGACTTTCTTATACTCGATTAGGGGACTTTGTTATAATCCACAGGGGACTTTGTTATACTCGATCAGGGGATATGTTATACTCGATCAGGGGACTTTGTTATACTCGACTAGGGGACTTTGTTATACTCGATCAGCGGATATGTTATACTTGATTAGGGAAGTTTGTGATACTCGATCAGGGGACTTTGTTATACTCGATCAGAGGACTTTGTTATACTCGACCAGGGGACTTTGTTATACTCGACTAGGGACTTTTTTATACTTAACCAATGGAATTTGTTATATTCAATGAAGGGCCTTTGTTATACTCGATCAGGGGACTTTGTTATACTCGACTAGGGGACTTTGTTATACGCGATAAGGGGACTGTTTTTATACTCGACCCGAGGACTTTGTTATACTCGATGAAGGGATATGTTATACTCGATGGGGGGACTTTGTTATACTCAACCAGGGGGCTTTGTTATGCTCGATCAGGGGACTTTGTAATACTCGACCAGGGGACTTTCTTATACTCGATTAGGGGATTTTATTATACTCCACCGGGGACTTTGTTATACTCGAAAAGGGGATATGTTATACTCGATCAGGGGACTTTGTTATACTCGACCAGGGGACTTTTTTATACATGACCAATGGACTTTGTTATACTCGATGAGAGGCTTTTGTTATACTCGATCAGGGGACTTTGTTATACTCGACCAGGGGACTTTGTTATACTCGATCAGGGGATATGTTATACTTGATTAGGGGACTTTGTGATACTCGATCAGGGGACTTTGTTATACTCGATCAGGGGACTTTGTAATACTCGATGAGGGGCCTTTGTTATACTCGATCAGGGGACTTTGTTATACTCGACCAGGGGACTTTCTTATACACGATTAGGGGACTTTATTATACTCCACCGGGGACTTTGTTATACTCGAAAAAGGGATATGTTATACTCGATCAGGAGACTTTGTTATACTCGACCAGGGGACTTTTTTATACATGACCAATGGACTTTGTTATACTCGATGAGGGGCCTTTGTTATACTCGATCAGGGGACTTTGTTATACTCGACCAGGGGACCTTGTTATACTCGATCAGGGGAATTTTTTATACTCGACCAGAGGACTTTGTTATACTCGATCAGGGGACTTTGTTATACTCGATCAGGGGACTTTTTTATACTCGACCAGCGGTCGTTTTTATACTTGATCAGGGACTTTGTCATACTCGACCAGATGCCTTTGTTATACTCGATCGGGGGCCTTTGTTATACTCGATCAGTGGACTTTCCTATATTTGACCAATGGACTTTGCTATACTAGATGAGGGGCCTTTGTTGTACTCGATCTGGGGACTTTGTTATACTCGACCAGGGGATATGTTATACTTGATTAGGGGACTTTGTGATACTCGATCAGGGGACTTTGTTATACTCGATCAGGGGATATGTTATACTCCATCAGGGGACTTTGTTATACTCGATCAGGGGATATGTTATACTTGATTAGGGGACTTTGTGATACTCGATCAGGGGACTTTGTTATACTCGATCAGAGGACTTTGTTATACTCGACCAGGGGACTTTGTTATACTCGATCACGGGACTTTTCTATACTCGACCAGAGGACTTTGTTATACTTGATCAAGGGACTTTGTTATACTCGACCAGGGCACTTTTTTATACTTGACCAATGGAATTTGTTATTCTCAATGATGGGCCTTTGTTATACTCGACCAGGGGACTTTGTTATATGCGATCAGTGGACTTTTTTTATACTCGACAAGAGGATTTTGTTATACTCGAAGAGGGGATATGTTATACTCGATAGGGGGACTTTGTTATACTCAAACAGGGGACTTTGTTATACTCGAGCAGGGGACTTTGTTATACTCGATGAGGGGGCTTTGTTATACTCGACCAGGGGACTTTGCTATACTCGACCAGGGTACTTTGTTATACTCGATTAGGGGACTTTGTTATACTCGCCCAGGGGACTTTTTTATACTTGATCAGGGGACTTTGTCATACTCGACCAGAAGCCTTTGTTATACTCGATCGGGGCACTTTGTTATATTCGATCAGTGGACTTTCCTATATTTGACCAATGGACTTTGCTATACTCGATGAGGGGCTTTTGTTATACTCGATCAGGGGACTTTGTTATGCTCGATCAGGGGACTTTGTTATACTCGACCAGGGGACTTTTTTATACTTGACCAATGGAATTTGTTATACTCGACCAGGGGCCTTTGTTATACTCGATGAGGGGACATTGTTATACTCGTCCAGGGGGCTTTGTTATGCTCGATCAGGGGACTTTGTTATACTCGATGAGAGGCCTTTGTTATACTCGATCGGGGGACTTTGTTATACTCGACCAGGGGACTTTCTTATACTCGATTAGGGGACTTTGTTATAATCCACAGGGGACTTTGTTATACTAGATCAGGGGATATGTTATACTCGATCAGGGGACTTTGTTATACTCGACTAGGGGACTTTGTTATACTCGATCAGGGGATATGTTATACTTGATTAGGGAACTTTGTGATACTCGATCAGGGGAATTTGTTATACTCGATCAGAGGACTTTGTTATACTCGACCAGGGGACATTTGTTATACTCGATCAGGGGACTTTTTTATATTCGACCAGAGGACTTTGTTATACTCGATCATTGGACTTTGTTATACTCGACTAGGGACTTTTTTATACTTGACCAATGGAATTTGTTATATTCAATGAAGGGCCTTTGTTATACTCGACCAGGGGACTTTGTTATACTCGACTAGGGGACTTTGTTATACTCGATAAGGGTACTGTTTTTATACTCGACCCGAGGACTTTGTTATACTCGATGAGGGGATATGTTATACTCGATGGGGGGACTTTGTTATACTCAACCAGGGGGCTTTGTTATGCTCGATCAGGGGACTTTGTTATACTCGATGAGGGGCCTTTGTTATACTCGATCAGGGGACTTTGTTATACTCGACCATGGGACTTTCTTATACTCGATTAGGGGACTTTATTATACTCCACCGGGGACTTTGTTATACTCGAAAAGGGGATATGTTATACTCGATCAGGGGACTTTGTTATACTCGACCAGGGGACTTTTTTATACATGACCAATGGACTTTGTTATACTCGATGAGAGGCCTTTGTTATACTCGATCAGGGGACTTTGTTATACTCGACCAGGGGACTTTGTTATACTCGATCAGGGGATATGTTATACTTGATTAGGGGACTTTGTGATACTCGATCAGGGGACTTTGTTATACCCGATCAGGGGACTTTGTTATACTCGATGAGGGGCCTTGTTATACTCGATCAGGGACTTTGTTATACTCGACTAGGGGACTTTGTTATACTCGATAAGGGTACTGTTTTTATACTCGACCCGAGGACTTTGTTATACTCGATGAGGGGATATGTTATACTCGATGGGGGGACTTTGTTATACTCAACCAGGGGGCTTTGTTATGCTCGATCAGGGGACTTTGTTATACTCGATGAGGGGCCTTTGTTATACTCGCCCAGGGGACTTTGTTATACTTGACCAGGGACTTTGCTATACTCGACCAGGGGACTTTGTTATACTCGATTAGGGGACTTTGTTATACTCGACCAGAGGACTTTGTTATACTTGATCAGGGGATGTGTTATACTCGATCAGGGGACTTTGTTATACTCGATCAGGGGAATTTGTTATACTCGATAAGAGGACTTTGTTATACTCGATAAGGGGTAATTTGCGAGACTCGAACAGGGGACTTTGTTATACTCGACCAGGGGACTTTGTTATACTTCAACCAGGGACTTTTGTTATACCTGATTAGAATCCTTTGTTATACTCTCGATGCGGGGGGCTTGTTATACTTTTCGACCAGGGACTTTGTATTTTTGACCAGGGACTTTGTTAAGTACTCGACCAGGGACTTTGTTATATTCGATCAGGGAACTTTGTTATACTTGTCCAGGGGCTTTGTTATACTCGATTAGGGACTCTGTTATACTCGATCATGGGCCTTTGTTATACTCAATGAGGGGCCTTGTTATACTCGGGATAAGGGAACTTTGTTACACTCCACCAGGACTTTGTTATACTCGGTTCAAGGGAATTTGTTATACTCGTCCAGGACTTTTTATAATCGATCAGGGGTCTTTGTTATGCTCGATCTGGGGACCTTTGTTATACTCACAGGGACTTTTCTATTCTCCCGGATCAGGGACTTGCTATACTGAATCCAGGGACTTTTTATACTGTTCAGGGACTTTTGCTATGCTCGATCAGGGACTTGTTATATTTGATCAGGGGACATTATTATACTGACCAGGGCGTTTTTGTTATACTCGATCAGGGGCTTTGTTGCTCTGTCAGGGCCTTTGTTACTCGATCAGGGACTTTGTTATACCTCGAACAGGGGACTTTGTTATACTCGAGCAGGGGACTTGTTATACTCGATGAGGGGGCTTTGCTATAATTTAATTGAGGGATCTTGCTACACTGACCAGGGACTTTGTTATACCTCGATTAGGGACTTTGTTATACCTCGACCAGGGGACTTTTTATAATTGATCAGGGACTTTGTCATACTCGACCAGAAGCCTTACTCGACTGGGACTTTGTTATATTCGATCAGTGGACTTTCCTATATTTGACCAATGGACTTTGCTATACTCGATCAGGGCCTTTGTTATACTCGACCAGGGACTTTTTATACTCGATCAGGACTTTCTTATACTCGACCAGGACTTTTTATACTTGACCAATGGACTTTGTTATACTTGATAAGGCCTTTAACACTCCGATCAGGGACTTTATACTCGAACAGGGACTTAGATATACTGATGAGGGGGCTTTGTTATACCGACCAGGGACTTTGCTATACTCGGCCAGGGGACTTTGTTATACTCGATTAGTGGACTTTGTTATACTCGACCAGGGACTTTGTTATACTCGATCAGACTTTGTTATAATCGACCAGGGACTTTGTTATACTCGATCAGGGAATTTTTTATACTCGACCTAAGGACTTTGTTATACTCGATCACGGGACTTTGTTATACCCGACCAGGGGACTTTTTATAAATGACCAATGGTCTTTGTTAAACTCAATAAGCCTTTTACACTCGATCAGGGACTTTTATACTCGACCAGAGGACTTTGTTACACTCCATCAGGGATATGTTATACTCGATCAGGGACTTTGTTATACTCAACCAGGGCCTTTTGTTATACTCGATTAGAGGCCTTTGTTATACTCGATGAGGGGCTTTGTTATACTCGACCAGGGATTTGTATTACTGACCAAGGGACTTTGTTATACTCGACCAGGGACTTTGTTATACTCGATCAGGAACTTTGTTATACTTGTCCAGGGGGCTTTGTTATACTCGATTAAGACTTTGTTATACTGATCATGGGCCTTTGTTATACTCAATGAGGCCTTTGTTATACTCTGATAAGGGATCTTTGTTACACTCCACCAGGGACTTTGTTATACTCGGTTCAGGGAATTTGTTATACTCGTCCAGGGACTTTGTTATAATCGATCAGGGACTTTGTTATGCCCGATCTGGGGAATTTGTTTTACTTTGCCAGGGACTTTTATACTCGATCAGGGACTTTGTTATACTGGACCAGGGACTTTTTTATACTGTTCAGGGACTTTGTTTTACTCGATCAGGGACTTTTTATACTTGATCGGGGACATTGTTATACTCGACCAGGGGCTTTGTTAAGCTCGGTCAGGGACTTTGTTATACTCGATTAGGGACTTTGTCTTACCTCGATTAGGTGACTTTGTTATACTCGATAAGGAATTTGTTATACTCGATAAGGGACTTTGTTAGACTCGGATCAGGGACTTTGTTATACTCGAGCAGGGGGCTTTGTTATACTCGATCAGGAGGCTTTGTTATACGGATCAGGGACTTTGCTATACCTGTTCAGGGACTTTGGTATGCTCGATCAGGGACTTTGCTATACTCGATCAGGGACTTTGTTATACTCGATCATGGAACTTTGTTATACTTGTCCAGTGGATTTGTTATACTCGATTAGGGACTTTGTTATACTCGATCATGGCCTTTTGTTATACTCAATGAAGGGCCTTTGTTATACTCGGTCAGGGGACTTTGTTATACTCGACCAGGGACCTTTGTTATATGCGATCAGGGACTTTTTATACTGACCATAGGACTTTGTTATACGCGATCAGGGAACTTTTGTTATTAACGATCAGGGGACGTTTGTTATACTCGAGCAGGGGCTTTGTTATACCATGAGGAGGCTTTGTTATACTCGATCAGGGACTTTTACTATACTTGTTCAGGGACTTTTGTTATACCCGATCAGGGACTTTCTTATACCCAACATGGGACTTTTTATACTTGACCAATGGACTTTGTTATACTCAATGAGGGGCCTTTGTTATACCTGATCAGGGACTTTGATATACCTGACCAGGGACTTTGTTATACGCGATCAGGGTTCGACCAGGGACTTTTTATACTTGACCAATGGACTTTGTTATACTCAATGAGGGGCCTGTGACATACTCGATCAGGGACTTTGTTATACTCGACCAGGGACTTTGTTATACGCGATCAGAGGACTTTTTATACTCGACCAGAGGACTTTGTTCTACCGGGATCAGGGGACTTGTTACTCGATCAGGGGACTTTTGTTATAATCGATCAGGGACTTTGTTATACTCGAACAGGGCCTTGTTATACTCGATCAGGGGACTTTTGTTATACTTATAAGGGGACTTTGTTATACCGATAAGAGGAATTTGTTATTCTCGATAAGGACTTTGTTAGACTTGATCAGGGGACTTTGTTATGCTATGAGCAGGGGGCTTTTGTTATATACTCGTTCAGGGGACTTTGTTATACTCGATCAAGGGGAACTGTTATATACTCGATCAGGTGACATTATACTGATCGAGGACTTTGTTATATTCGATCAGGGACTTTTGTATACTCAATCAGGGACTTTATACTCAATCAATTAGGGGGTTTGTGTGAAACTAGATCAGGACTTTGTTATACTCGATCAAGGGACTTTGTTATACTCGATCAGAACTGGTATACTCAATCAGGGGACTTTGTTATACCGATCAGGAAGAATTATTTATAATCGCCCAGGGGACTTTGTTATACTCGATCAGGGGACTATGTTATACTCGATCGGGGACTTTGTTATACTCGATTAGGGGAGTTTGTGGGGAAAACTAGATCAGGGGACTTTGTTATATACTCGATCAGGGACTTTGTTATACTCGATCGAGGGCCTTTGTTATACTCAATCAGGGGACT
The DNA here is from genome assembly GCF_018991925.1 of Homarus americanus. Classification (NCBI taxonomy): domain Eukaryota; kingdom Metazoa; phylum Arthropoda; class Malacostraca; order Decapoda; family Nephropidae; genus Homarus; species Homarus americanus. The sequence continues at coordinate 21,257 of NW_024733568.1, read as the reverse complement.
TTGTTGCTCGATCAGGAAAATTTGTTATAATCGACCCAGGGATTTATGTTATACTCGGTGGGGACTTTGTTATACTCGACCACGGGTTTTGTTATGCTCGATCAGGAAATTTTTATACTTTCGATGAGGTGACTTTGTTATACTGATCAAGGGACTTCCTGTTATATCCGATCAGGGGACTTTGTTATACTCGAGGTGGGACTTTGTTGTACTCGATCAGGGGACTGTTTTACATGATCAAAAGGTGACTTGTTATACTCGATCAGGGGACTTTTGTTATACTCGATCATGGGACTTTGTTTTTCATGATCAAGGTGACTTGTTGTACTCGATCAGGACTTTGTTATACTCGATCCAGGGGACTTTGTTATACTCGATCAGGGGACTTTGTTATTCTCGATTAGGACTTTGTTATACTCGATCAATGGACTTTGTTGTATCCTCGACCAGGGAACTGTTATACTCCATCAGGGGACTTTGTTATACTCGATCCAGGGGCCTTTGTTATGCTCCATCAGGGGCTTTGTTATATACTCGATCAGGGGATTTGTTATACTCGATCAGGGACTTCGTTATGACCAGCGGACTTTGTTATACTCGATCAGAATTTATTATACTCGTTCAAGGGACTTTGTATACTCGATTAGGGAGTTTGTTATACTCGATCAGGGGACTTTGTTATACTCGATCAGAGGCCTTTGTTATACTCAATCAGGGGACTTTGTTATACTCGATCGCAGCAATTTGTTATAATCGCCTAGGGACATTATTTATGCTCGATCAGGGGACTTTGTTACACCAATCAAGGACTTTGATATACTCGATTAAGGGACTTTGTTATACTCGCTTGGGGACTTTTTATGCCCGGCAAGGGGACTTTGTTATACTCGATCGGACTTTGTTATGCTCGATCAGGGGCTTTTGTTATACTCGACCAGGAGACTTCGTTATACTCGACCAGGGGACTTTGTTATACTCGATCGAGGACTTTGTTATACTCGATCGAGGGACTTTGTTATACCCGATCAAGGGCCTTTGGTATACTCGGTCACAGGACTTTCTTATACTGATCAGGGGACTGTTATATACTCGATTAGGGTGCTTTATTAATTATACTCGTTCAGGTGACTCTGTTCTACTTTGATTAGGCCTTTTGATCAGGGACTTGCTTATACTCGATCTGGGACTCTTTGCTATACCTGATTAGTGGATTTATATATTTCGACTGAGAACTTTGTTATGTCGATCAGTGACTCTTGTCTCACTTGATTAGCCTTTTGTTATGCCCAACGTAGCGCTATGCTATATCGATATCGGGACTTTGTTATATCATTCAGGGGATTTTGCTATACCTCGATCAGGAAAATTTGTTATAATGATGTCCTTTGCCATACTTGATCACAGTGATCTTTGTACTGACTGACTCTTTGCTTCGAGAGTGGGACTTTGTGCTGTACTCGATCAGGACTTTATACTTGATCAGGACTTGAGTACTTGACTGACTCTTGCTCTTTCACATCAAGGGTAATTTTGTAGCCTGTTATACTCTGATCAGCCTGGATTAGATTCTTGCTATACTCGATCACCGGACTTGTTATCCTCGATCAGGAATCCTTTGTTATACCTTACAGTTCACTGTGTTTCTATTGATCAGATTTGTTGATACCTGATCGGGGACTTTGTTATACTGACTGTGGATTTTTGTTATACCGATCAGGAATGATTACACTGCCTCAGGGACTTTGAGCACTCGATTCTTGCTATACCTCGAAAGCCTTGCTATACTCCAATCAGGGAAATGTTATACCTCGATCAGCGGCACCTGTTTATAATCGCCCAGGACATCAGCCATGCCTGATTAGACCTTGCTCAAGACTAATCATGGACTTGACTTTCACACCAGGACTCTTTTGTCTGACTAGGATTTTATACTGATCAGGACTGTCTGTCTAGGGGCTTCTTTGTTATACCTCGATCAGTACCTGCTATACGATCAGGGACTTGTTATACTGATCAGACTTTGTTATCTCTCGATCATTCTGTTATACCAGATCAGCCTTTGTTACACTCGGTCACATGACTCTCTATACCCGATCAGAGACCCTATTACACTCGATTGTACCCTTATTACACCTACTCGCCTGTGCGACTCTGCTTACATTGATTAGGCTTTGGTATATTCTCGATTCAGATTTTGTTATACTCGATCTGGGGACTCTGTTATACAATAAGTGGACTTTAATATACTGACTAACTTATGTTTCGATCAGGTGACTTTGTTCTATTGTTCCATCATATTGGTGCTATAATCGATAATGGGATTTTTGTTATATCTCGATCAGGAGACTTAATTACATTCTGATGAGGCCTTGTTTAACTGATCATGATTGGGGGACTTGTTATATTGTTTAGAGGTTTTGTTGTAATCCGATCAGGGATTTTGTTGTACTCGATCAAGTCCCTGGTCGAGTATAAGAAAGTCTCCTCATCGAGTATAACAAAGTCCCTGATCGAGTATAACAAACTCCCCTAATCGAGTATAAACAAAGTCCCTTGAACGGTATAATAAATTCCTGATCGAGTATAACAAAGTCCTTGGTCGAGTATAACAAAGTCCCGAATCGAGTATAACAAAGAGCCCTGATTGAGTATAACAAAGTTCCCTAATCAAGTATAACAGCCCCTGAACGAGTATAATAGGCCCCTAATCGAGTATAACAAAGTCCCTGATCGGGTATAAGAAAGTCCTGTGATCGAGTATAACAGCGGCCCCTGATCGGGCAACAGTCCCTGATCGAGTATAACAAAGTCCCCTTATCGAGTCTAACAAAGTCCCCTGGTCGAGTATAACAAAAGCCCTGATCGAGCATAACAAAGTCCCCTGATCGAGTATAACAAAGTCCCTGGTCGGGCAGAAAAAGTCCCTGGTCGAGTATATCAACGTCCCTGATCGAGTATAACAAAGTCCCGATTAGTATAACAAAGTCCCCTGATCGAGCATAACAAAGTCCCCTAGGCGATTATAACAAATTGCCATGATCGAGTATAACAAAGTCCCCTGATTGATATAACAAAGGCCTCTGATTAATATAACAAAGTCCCCTGATTGAGTATAGCAAACTACCCTAATCGAGTATAACAAAGTCCCTTGAACGAGTATAATAATTCCCTGATCGAGTATAACAAAGTCCGTTGGTCGAGTATAACGAAGTCCCTGATCGAGTATAACAACCCTGATCGAGTATAACAAAACCCTGATGGAGCATAACAAAATCCCTGATGGAGATAACAAAGTTACTGGTCGAGGATAACAAAGTCCATTGATCGAATATACTAAAGTCCCTAATCGAGAATAACAGTCACCTTGATCATGTAAAACCAAGTCCTGATCGAGTACAACAAAGTCCCTCCTCGAGTATAACAGTCCCCTGATCGAATATACAAAGCCCTTGATCAGTATAAAAAAGTCAACTGATCGAGGTATAACAAAGTCCCTTATCGAGTACAAACAAGGAGCATAACAAAGCCCTAATCGAGAATAACAAATTTCCTGATCGAGCATAACAAAGTTCCGTGGTCGAGTATAACAAAGTCCCTAATCGAGTATAACAAAGTCCCCTAATCGAGTATAACAAAGTCCTCTGATCGAGTATAAACAAAGTCCTTGATCGAATATAACCAAGTCCCTGGTCGAGAATAACAAAGAACCCTAATCGAGTATAACAAAGTCCCTGGTCGAAATATAACAAAGTCTCTTGATCAGTATAAAAAGTCAACTGATCGAGTATAACAAAGTCCCCTTATCGAGCAACGAGCATAACAAAGGCCCCTAATCGAGTATAAATTTCCTGATCGAGCATAACAAAGTTCCGTGGTCGAGTATAACAAAGTCCAATCGAGTATAACAAAGTCCCCTAATCGAGTATAACAAAGTCCTCTGATCGAGTATAACAAAGTCCCTGATCGAATATAAAAGTCCTGGTCGAGTATAACAAAGAACCCTAATCGAGTATAACAAAGTCCCTGGTCGATTATAACAAATTGCCCTGATCGAGTATAACAAAGTCCCTGATTGAGTATAACAAAGGCCTCGATCGATATAACAAGTCCCTGATCGAGTATACAAAGTCCTGATCTATTGACAAACTCCCTGAACTAGTTTAACAAAGTCCCCTGATCAAGTATAACAAAGTCCCTGATCGAGTATAATAAAGTCCTGGTCGGTATAACGAAGTCCTGGTCGAGTATAACAAAGTCCCCTGGTCGAGTATAACAAAAGCCCTGATCGAGCATAACAAAGTCCCCTGATCGAGTATAACAAAGTCCCTGATCTAGTTTAACAAAGTCTGATGGAGTATCTAGTTTACCAAAGTCCCTGATGGAGTATAACAAAGTTCACTGGTCGAGGATAACAAAGTCCCCTGATCGAGTATAACAAAGTCACCTGATTGAGTATAACAAAGTCCTCTGATCTAGCTTAACAAAGTCCCTGGTCGAGTATAACAAAGTCCCTGATCGAGAAAAACCAAAGTCCTGATCGAGTATAACCAAGTCCCTTGGTCGAGTATAACAAAGTTCTGATCGAAAGTATGACAAAGTCCCTCATCGAGTATAACAAACTCCCCAAATCGAGTATAACAAAGTCCATTGATCGAGTATAACAAAGGCCCTTGATCGAGTATAACAAAGTCTCTGATCGAGTATAACAAAGTCCCCTAATCGAGTATAACAAACTCCTAATCGAGTTTAACAAAGTCCCCCTGATCGAGTAACAAAGTCCCTGGTCGAGTATAACAAAGTCACCTGATCGAGTATAACAAAGTCTCCCTGGTCGAGTATACACCAAAAGCCCTGATCGAGCATAACAAAGTCCCTGATCAGTATAGCAAAGTCCCTGGTCGAGTATAACAGTCTCCTGGTCGAGTATAACAATGTCCCTTGATTAGTATAACAAAGTCCCATGATCGAGAGAGCAAAGTCCGACCGAGTATAACAAAGTCCCCAATCGAGTATAACAAACCCCTGATCGAGTATAACAAAGTCCCTGATCGAGTATAACAAAGTCCTTCCCATCGAGTATAACAAAGGCCCTCATCGCGTGTAATAAAGTCCCCTGATCGAATATAACAAATTCACCTGATCGAGTATAACAAAGTCCCATTATCGAGTATAACAAAGCCCCTGATGGAGCATAACAAAGGCCCCTAATCAAGTATAACAAAGTCCCTGATCGAGTAACAAAGTTCTCTGGTCGAGTATAACATAGGCCCCTGATCGAGTATAACAAAGTCCCTGATGGAGTACAAACGAAGTTCCCTGGTCGAGAATAAAAATGTCCCTGATCGAGTATAACAAAGTCCCCTAATCGAGTATAACAAAGTCCCCTAATCAAGTAAAACAAAGTCCCCTGATCGAGTATAACAAAGTCCCCTCATCGAGTATAACAAGTCCCTGATCGAGATAATAACAAAGTTCACTGGTCGAGTATAACAAAGTCCCCTTTGAGTATAATAATGTCCCTGATCGAGTATAACAAAGTCCCCTTATCGTGACTTTAACAAAGCTCCCTCTCAAGGAGCATAACAAAGGCCCCTGATGGAGTATTACAAAGTTCCCTGATCGAGTATAACAGAGGCCCCTGATCGAGTATATAAAAAGTCCCATGGTCGAGTATAACAAGGTCCTCTTATTCGAGTATAACAAAACCCCTGATCGAGTATAACAAAGTCCCCTGATCGAGTATACCAAAAGAACCTGATCGAGTATAACAAAGTCTTTGATCGAGTATAACAAACTCCCTGATCGAGTATACCAAAGGAACCTGATCGAGGCTAACAAAGTTCCTTGATCGATTATAAACAGCGGCCCCTGATCGAGTATAACAAAGTCCCCTAATGGAGCATATCAAATTTGCTCGGTCGAGGATAACAAAGTCCCTTGATCGAGTATAAACAAAGTCCCTAATCGAGAATAACAAAGTCCACTGGATCGGGTATAACAATGTCCTTGATCGAGTATAACCAAGTCTCCTGGTCGAGTATACAAGGTCACCTAATCGAGTATAACAAAGTCCCTTGATCTAGTAGCAAGAAAGTCCCTGATCAAGTAAAACAAAGTCCCCTTGATCGAAAGTATAACAAAGTCCTCTGATAGAGTATAACAAAGTCCCCTGATCGAGTATAACAATGTACCCTTATCGAGTTTTAATGTCTCTGATCGAGTATAACAGCATAACAAAGTTCCGTGGTCGAAGTATAACAAAGTCCCCTGATCGAGTATAACAAATCCCTAATCGAGTATAACAAAGTCCTCTGATCGAGTATAACAAAGTCCCTTGATCGAATATAACCAAGTCCCTGGTCGATTAAAACAAATTGCCCTGATTGAGTATAACAAAGTCACCTGATTGTGTATAACAAAGGCCCCTGATCGAGTATAACAACGTCCCTGATCGAGCACAACAAAGTCCCCTGATATAGTTTAACAAACTCCCCTAATCGAGTATAACAACGTCCCTGATCGAGTATAACAAAATCCCTGATCGCGTATAACAAAGTCCATTGATCGAGTATAACAAAGTCACCGAATCGAGGATAACAAAGAGCCATGATTGAGTATAACAAGTTCCCTAATCAAGTATAACAAAGCCCCTGAACGAATATAACACAGGCCCTGGTCGAGTATAACAAAGTCCCCTGATCGAGTATAACAAAGTCCCTGAACAAGTATAACAAACTCCCTAATCGAGTATAACAAAGTCCCTTGAACGAGTATAATAAATTTCCTGATCGAGTATAACAAAGTCCCTTGGTCGAGTATAACAAAGTCCCGAATCGAGTATAACAAAGGGCCCCGATTGAGTATAACAAAGTTCCCTAATCAAGTATAACAAAGCCCCTGAACGAGTATAATAAAGGCCCTAATCGAGTATAACAAAGTCCCCTTTCCGGGTATAAGAAAGTCCTGTGATCGAGTATAACAAGCCCTGATCGGGTATAACAAAGTCCCCTGATCGAGTATAACAAAGTCCCTGATCGAGTAAAACAAAGTCCCTGGTCGAGTATAACGAAGTCCCCTGGTCGAGTATAACAAAAGCCTGATCGAGCATAACAAAGTCCCTGATTGAGTATAACAAAGTCCCCTGGTCGGGCATAAAGTCCCCTGGTCGAGTATAACAAAGTCCCCTGATCGAGTATATTAAAGTCCTTGATTAGTATAACAAAGTCCCCTGATCGAGCATAACAAAGTCCTAGGAAATTGCTATGATCGAGTATAACAAAGTCCCCTGATTGAGTATAACAAAGGCCCTGATTAAGTATAACAAAGTCCCTGATTGAGTATAAATAAACTACCCTAATCGAGTATAACAAAGTCCTTTGAACGAGTATAATAAATTGCCTGATCGAAAAGGGCCGGAAAGTCCAGTTGGTCGAGTATAACGAAGTCCCTGATTTCATAACAAATCCCCTGATCGAGTATAATAAACCCTGATGGAGCATAAATAAAGGCCCCTGATCGAGTATACTGTCCCTGATGGAGTATAACAAAGTTCCCTGGTCGAGGATAACACAACTACGATCGAGTATAACAAAGTCCCCAATCGAGAATAACAGTCCACTGATCGAGTATATAACAAAGTCCCTTGATCGGTATAACAAAAGCCCTGATCGAGTATAACAAAGTCACCTTTTGATCATGTAAAAACAAAGTCCCCTTGATCGAGTACAAATAAGTCCTCTCCTCGGTATAACAAAGTCCCATGATCGAATATAACAAAGTCTCTTTGATCATATAACAAAGTCACCTGATCGAGTATATAACAAAGACCCCTTTATCGAGTACAAATAAAGGAGCATACAACAGCGTTCCCTAATCGAGTATAACAAATTTCTCAATCGAAAGCATAACAAAGTTCCGTGGTCGTAGTATAACAGTCCCCCTAATCGAGTATACCAAAGTCTCCCCTAATCGAGTATAACAAAGTCCTTCTGATCGAGTATAACAAAGTCCCTGATCGAATATAACCAAGTCCCTGGTCGAGTATAAATAAAGAACCCCTAATCGAGTATAACAAAGTCCCCTGGTCGCATTATAGCAAATTGTCTTCTGATCGAGTATAACAAAGTCCCTGATTGAGTATAACAAAGGCCCCTGATCGAGTATAAATAAAGTCCCCGGATCGAGTATAACAAAGTCCCCTGATCTAGTTTCACAAACTCCCCTTAATCGAGTATAACAAAGTCCCCACCGAGTAAGTAACAACGTCCCCTGATCGAGCATAACAAAGTCCCTGACGAAGTTTAACAAACTCCCCTGATCTAGTTTAACAAAGTCCCCTGATCGAGTATAACAGTCCCCTGATCGAGTATAACAAAGTCCCCTGGTCGAGTAACGAAGTCCCCTGGTCGAGTATAACAAAAAGCCCCTGATCGAAAGCATAACAAAGTCCCCCTGATCGAGTATAACAAAGTCCCCTGATCTAGTTTAACAAAGTCCCTGATGGGAGTATAACAAAGTTCACTGGTCGAGGATAACAAAGGCCCCTGATCGAGTATAACAAAGTCCCCTGATTGGAGTATAACAAAGTCCTCTGATCTAGCTTAACAAAGTCCTTGATCGAGAAAACCAAAGTCCTGATCGAGTATAACCGAAGTTCCCTGGTCGAGTATAACAAAGTCTCTGATCGAGAGTATGACAAAGTCCCTCATCGAGTATAACAAACTCCCCAAATCGAGTATAAAAAGTCCCTGATCGAGTATAACAAAGTCCCCTGATCGCATAACAATGTCCATTGATCGAGTATAACAAAAGGCCCTTGATCGAGTATAACAAAGTCTCTGATCGAGTACAAACAAAGTCCCCTAATCGAGTATAACAAACTCCCCTAATCTTGTTTAACAAAGTCCCCTGATCGAGTATAACAAAGTCCGCTGGTCGAGTATAACAAAGTCACCTGATCGAAAAGTATAACAAAGTCTCCTGGGTCGAGTATACCAAAAGCCCCTGATCGAGCATAACAAAGTCCCCTGATCGAAAGTATAGCAAAGTCCCCTGGTCGAGTATATAACAAAGTCCCCTGGTCGAGGCACAATGTCCCTTGGATTAGTATAACAACGTCCCTGATCGAGTAGCAAAAGTCCCTTGACCGAGTATTATAACAAAGTCTCAATCGAGTATAACAAAACCCCCTGATCGAAAGTATAACAAAAGTCCCTGATCGAGTATAACAAAACCTTCATCGAGTATAACAAAGGCCCCTCATCGGGTAATAGTCCCCTGGATCGTGTATAACAAATTGCCATGATCGAGTATAAATAAAGGAACCTGATCGAGAGCAAACAGAAAGTCTTTGGATCGAGTATAACAAAGTCCCCTGATCGAATAAAACAAATCTTCACCCTGATCGAGTTTAACAAAGTCCCATTATCGAGTATACGAAAAGCCCTGATGGAGCATAATAAAGGCCCTAATCAAGTATAACAAAAGTCACCTGATCGAGTATAACAAAGTTCTCTGGTCGAATATAACAAAGGCCCTGATCGAGTATAACAAAGTCCCTGGATGGAGTATATCAAAGTTCCCCGGTCGAGAATAAAAATGTCCCTGAACGAGTATAACAAAGTCCCCTAATCGAGAATAACAAAGTCCCTGTCGAGTATAACAAAGTCCTTCGAGTATAACAAAGACCCCTAATCGAGTATAACAAAGTCCCTGATCGAGTATATAACAATGTCCCTGGTCGATTATAATAAATTGCCCTGTTCGTATAACAAGTCCTCGATTGAGTATATCAAAGGCCCCTCACTTGAGTATAACAAGTTCCTAATCAAGTATAACAAAGCCCTTGAACGAGTATAATAAAGGCCCCTAATCGAGTATAACAAAGTCCCCTTCTCGGGTATAAGAAAGTCCTGTGATCGAGTATAACAAAGGCCCCTAATCGGGTATAACAAAGTCCCCTGATCGAGTGGCAACAAAGTCCCTGATCGCATATAACAAAGTCCCCTGGTCGAGTATAACGAAGTCCCCTGGTCGAGCAATACAAGCCCCTGATCGAGCATAACAAAGTCCCCTGATCGAGTATAACAAAAGTCCTGGTCGGGCAAGCAAAAAGTCCCCGTCGAGTATAACAAAGTCCCTGGATCAAGTATATCAAAGCCCCTTGATTAGTATAACAAAAGTCCCTGATCGAGCATAACAAAGTCCCTAGGCGATATTATAACAAATTGGGTTATGATCGAGTATGTCAAAGTCTTGATCGAGTATAACAAAGTCCCATGATCGAGTATAACAAAGTCCCCTGATCTAGTTTAACAAAGTCCCCTGATCGAGTATAACAAAGTCCCCTGATCGAGAAAACCAACGTACCCTGATCGAGTATAACCAAGTCCCCTGGTCGAGTATAACAAAGTCTCTGATCGAGTACAACAAAGTCCCCTAATCGAGTATAACAAACTCCCCTAATCGAGTTTAACAAAGTCCCCTGATCGAGTATAACAAAGTCCGCTGGTCGAGTATAACAAAGTCACCTGATCGAGTATAACAAAGTCTCCTGGTCGAGTATACCAAAAGCCCCTGATCGAGCATAACAAAGTCCCCTGATCGAGTATAGCAAAGTCCCCTGGTCGAGTATAACAAAATCCCCTGGTCGAGTATAACAATGTCCCTTGATTAGTATAACAAAGTCCCCTGATCGAGTAAAGCAAAGTCCCTTGACCGAGTATAACAAAGTCCCCCAATCGAGTATAACAAAACCCCCTGATCGAGTATAACAAAGTCCCCTGATCGAGTATAACAAAGTCCTCTGATCGAGTATAACAAAGGCCCCTCATCGGGTGTAATAAAGTCCCCTAATCGTGTATAACAAATTGCCATGATCGAGTATAACAAAGGAACCTGATCGCGTATAAACAAAGTCTCTTGATCGAGTATAACAAAGTCCCCTGATCGAATAAAACAAATTCACCTGATCGAGTATAACAAAGTCCCATTATCGAGTATAACAAAGCCCCCTGATGGAGCATAACAAAGGCCCCTAATCAAGTATAACAAAGTCCCCTGATCGAGTATAACAAAGTTCTCTGGTCGAGTATAACAAAGGCCCTTGATCGAGTATAACAAAGTCCCTTGATGGAGTATAACAAAGTTCCCTGGTCGAGAATAAAAATGTCCCTTGATCGAGTATAACAAAGTCCCCTAATCGAGAATAACAAAGTCCCCTGGTCGAGTATAACAAAGTCCCCTCTTCGAGTATAACAAAGTACCCTGATCGAGTATAACAAAGTCCCCTGATCGAGTATAACAAAGTCCCCTGATCTAGTTTAACAAAGTCCCATTGATGGAGTATAACAAAGTTCCCTGGTCGAGGATAACAAAGGCCCCTGATCGAGTATAACAAATTCCCCTGATTGAGTATAACAAATTTCCCTGATCTAGTTTAACAAAGTCCCATGATCGAGTATAACAAAGTCCCCTGATCGAGAAAACCAAAGTCCCCTGATCGAGTATAACCAAGTCCCCTGGTCGAGTATAACAAAGTCTTTGATCGAGTATGACAAAGTCCCCTCATCGAGTATAACAAACTCCCCTAATCGAGTATAACAAAGTCCCCTGATCGAGTATAACAAAGTCCCCTGATCTTGTATAACAATGTCCACTGATCGACTATAACAAAGGCCCTTTATCGAGTATTACAAAGTCCCCTGGTCGAGTATAACAAAGTCACCTGATCGAGTATAACAAAGTCCCCTGGTCGAGTATACCAAAAGCCCATGATCGAGCATAACAAAGTCCCCTGATCGAGTATAACAAATTTCCCTGGTCGAGTATAACAAAGTCCCCTGGTCGAGTATAACAATGTCCCTTGATTAGTATAACAAAGTCCCCTGATCGAGTATGGCAAAGTCCCTTGACCGAGTATAACAAAGTTCCCTAATCGAGTATAACAAAACCCCCTGATCGAGTATAACAAAGTCCCCTGATCGAGTATAACAAAGTCCTCTGATCGAGTATAACAAAGGCCCCTGATCGGGTGTAATAAAGTCCCCTGATCGTGTATAACAAAGTCCGCTGATCGAGTATAACAAAGGAACCTGATCGAGTATAAACAAAGTCTCTTGATCGAGTATAACAAAGTCCCCTGATCGAATATAACAAATTCACCTGATCGAGTATAACAAAGGCCCCTGATCGAGTATAACAAAGCCCCCTGATGGAGCATAACAAAGTTCCCTGGTCGAGATTAAAAATGTCCCTTGATCGAATATAACAAAGTCCCCTAATCGAGAATAACAAAGTCCACTGATCGTGTATAACAAAGTCCCTTGATCGAGTATAACCAAGTCCCCTGGTCAAGTATAACAAAGTCCCCTCTTCGAGTATAACAAAGTCCCCTAATCGAGTATAACAAAGTCCCCTAATCAAGTAAAACAAAGTCATCTGATCGAGTATAACAAAGTCCCCCTCATCGAGTATAACAAAGTCCCCTGATCGAGTATAACAAAGTTCACTGGTCGAGTATAACAAAGTCCCCTCTTTGAGAATAACAAAGTCCCCTGATCGAGTATAACAAAGTCCCCTTATCGAGTTTAACAAAGCCCCCTCAAGGAGCATAAGAAAGGCCCCTGATCGAGTATTACAAAGTTCCCTGATCGAGTATAACAGAGGCCCCTGATCGAGTATAAAAAAGTCCCCTGGTCGAGTATAACAAGGTCCCCTAATCGAGTATAACAAAGTCCCCTGATCGAGTATAACAAAGTCCCCTGATCGAGTATACCAAAGGAACCTGATCGAGTATAACAAAGTTCCTTGATCGAGTATAAAAAACTCCCCTGATCGAGTATACCAAAGGAACCTGATCGAGTATAACAAAGTTCCTTGATCGATTATAACAAATTCCCCGCATCGAGCATAACAAAGGCCCCTGATCGAGTATATCAAAGTCCCCTGATGGAGTATAACAAATTTGCCTGGTCGAGGATAACAAAGTCCCTTGATCGAGTATAACAAAGTCCACTAATCGAGAATAACAAAGTCCACTGATCGAGTATAACAATGTCCCTTGATCGAGTATAACCAAGTCTCCTGGTCGAGTATAACAAGGTCCCCTAATCGAGTATAACAAAGTCCCCTGATCGAGTATAACAAAGTCCCCTGATCAAGTAAAACAAAGTCCCCTGATCGAGTATAACAAAGGCCCCTCATCGAGTATAACAAAGTCCCCTCATCGAGTATAGCAAAGTCCCTTGATCAGTAAAACAAAGTCACCTGATCGAGTATAACAAAGTCCCTTTATCGAGTATAACAAAGCCCCGTGAAGGAGCATAACAAAGGCCCCTGATCGAGTATTACAAAGTACCCTGATCGATTATAACATATTGCCCTGATCGAGTATAACAAATTCCCCTGATTGAGTATAACAAAGGCCCCTAATCGAGTATAACAAAGCCCCCTGAAGGAGCATAACAAAGGCCCCTGATTGAGTATTACAAAGTTCTCTGATCGAGCATAACAAAGTCCCCTGGTCGAGTATAACAAAGTCCCCTGATCGAGTACAACAAAGTCCCTTGATTAGGATAACAAAGTCCCCTGATCGAGTATATCAAAGTCCCTGATCGAGTATAACAAAATCCCCTGATCGAGAATAACAAAACCCCCTTATCGAGTATAACAAAGTCCCCTGATCGAAATAACAAAGTCCCTGATCGAGTATAACAAAGCCCCCTGATCGAGAATAACAAAATCCCCTGATCGAGTATAACAAAGTCCCCTGATCGAGTATAACAAATTCATCTGATCGAGTATAACAAAGGCCCCTCATCGAGTGTAATAAAGTCCCCTGATCGAGTATAACAATGTCCCTAATCGAATATAACAAAGTCACCTCATTGAGTATAACAAGGTCCCATTATCGAGTATAACAAAGCCCCCTGATGGAGCATAACAATGGCCCCTAATCAAGTATAACAAAGTCCCTTGATCGAGTATAACCAAGTCCCCTGGTCGAGAATAACAAAGTCACCTAATCGAGTATAACAAAGTCCCCTGATCGAGTATAACAAAGTCCCCTTATCAAGTAAAACAAAGTCCTCTGATCGAGTAAAACAAAGTCCCCCTCATCGAGTATAACAAAGTCCCCTGATCGAGTATAACAAAGTCCCCTGATCGAGTATAACAAACTCCCCTAATCGAGTATAACAAAGTCCCCTGATCGAGTATACCAAAGTCCCCTGATCGTGTATAACAAAGTCCTCTGATCGAGTATAACAAAGTCCCCTGATCGAGTATAACAAAGTACCCTTATCGAGTTTAACAAAGTCACCCTGATCGAGTATAACAAATTCCCCTGGTAGAATATAACAAAGTCACCTGATCGAGTATAACAAAGTGCCCTGGGCGAGTATAACAAAGTCCCCTGGTCGGGTATAACAAAGTCCCCTGGTCGAGTATAATAAAGTCCCTTGATTAGTATAACAAAGTCCCCTGATCGAGTATAACAAAGTCCCCTGATCGAGTATAATAAAGTCCCCTCATCGAGTATAACAAAACCCCCTGATCGAGTATAACAAAGTCCCCTGGTCGAGTATAACAAAGTCCCCTGATCGAATATAATAAAGTCCCCTGATCGAGTATAACAAAACCCCCTGATCGAGTATAACAAAGTCCCCTGATCGAGTAAAACAAAGTCTTCTCATCGAGTATAACAAAGTCCCCTGATCCAGTGTAATAAAGTCCCCTGATCGAGTATAACAAAGGAACCTGATCGAGTATAACAAAGTCCCTTGATCGTGAATAACAAAGTCCCCTGATCGAATATAACAAAGTCACCTGATCGTGTATAACAATGTCCCATTATCGATTATAACAAAGCCCCCTGGTGGAGCATAACAAAGGCCAATAATCAAGTATAACAAAGTCCCCTGATCGAGTATAACAAAGTTCTCTGGTCGAGTATAAAAAAGTCACCTGATCGAGTATAACAAAGTCCCCTGATCGAGTATAACAAAGTCCCCTGATCGAGTATAAGAAAGTCCCCTGATCGAGTATACCAAAGGAACCTGATGGAGTATAACAAAGTTCCTTGATCGAGTATAACAAAGTCCCCTGATCGAGTATACCAAAGGAACCTGATCGAGTATAACAAAGTTCCTTGATCGATTATAACAAATTCACCGCATCGAGCATAACAAAGGCCCCTGATCGAGTATAACAAAGTCCCCTGATGGAGTATAACAAATTTGCCTGGTCGAGGATTACAAAGTCCCTTTATCGAGTATAACAAAGTCCCCTAATCGAGAATAACAAAGTCCACTGATCGAGTATAACAATGTCCCTTGATCGAGTATAACCAAGTCTCCTGGTCGAGTATAACAAGGTCCCCTAATTGAGTATAACAAAGTCCCCCGATCGAGTATAAGAAAGTCCCCTGATCAAGTATAACAAAGTCCCCTGATCGAGTATAACAAAGTCCCCTTATCGAGTATAACAAAGCCCCCTGATGGAGCATAACAAAGGCCCCTGATCGAGTATAACAAAGTCCCCTGATGGAGAATAACAATGTTCCCTGGTCGAGGATAACAAAGTCCCTTGATCGAGTATAACAAAGTCCCCTAATCGAGAATAACAAAGTCCCTTGATCGAGTATATCCAAGTCCCCTGGGCGATTATAACAAAGTCCCCTAATCGTGTATAACAAAGTCCCCTGATCGAGTATAACAAAGTCCCCTGATCAAGTAAAACAAAGTCCACTGATCGAGTATAACAAAGTCCCCTTCATCGAGCATAACAAAGTCCCCTGATCGAGTATAACAATGTCCCTTGATCAGTATAACAAAGTCACCTGATCGAGTATAACAAAGTCCCCTTATCGAGTATACCGAAACCCCCTGAAGCAGCATAACAAAGGCCCTGATCGAGTATTACAAAGTTCCCTGTTCGAGCATAAGAAAATTCCCTAGTCGAGTATAACAAAGTCCCCTGATCGAGTATAACAAAGTCCCCTAATCGAGTATAACAAAGTCCCCTGATCGAGTATAACAAAGTCCCTTGATCGAATATAACCAAGTCCCCTGGTCGAGTATAACAAAGACCCCTAATCGAGTATAACAAAGTCCCTTGATCGAGTATAACAAAGTCCCCTGGTCGAATATAACAAAGTCCCTTCATCGAGCATTCCAAAGTCCCTTGATCGAGTACAACAAAGTCCCTGATCGAGTATAACAAAGCTCTAGTTGAGACAATAAAGTTCTGATCGAGTATTACAAAGTTCTATCGAGCATAACAAAGTTCCCTGGCTCGAGTATACCAAAAGTCCCCAGATTGAGTATACCAAAGTCCCTAATCGAGTATAACAAAGTCCTATCGAGTATAACAAAGTCCCCTAATCGAGTATAACAAAGTCCCCTGATCGAGTATAACAAAAGTCCCCTGGTCGATATAACAAATTGCCCTGATCGAGGAAGCAATAAAGTCCCTGATTGAAAGTATAACAAAGGGCCCCTTATCGAGTATAACAAAGCCCCTGAAGGAGCATACAAAGGCCCCTGATCGAGTATTGCAAAGTTCTAATCAGCATAACAAAGTTCCCCTAATCGAGTATAAGAAATTCCCCTGGATTGGTATAAATGTCCTCGAATGGGAGTATAACAAAGTCCCTTGATCGAATATAACCAAGTCCCTGGTCGAGTATAACAAAGACCCTAATCGAGTATAACAAAGTCCCCTGATCGAAAGGGCCAACAATGTCCCCGGTCGATTATAAACAAATTCACTCCTGTTCGAGTATAACAAAAGTCCCCTGATTGAGCATAACAAAGGCCCCTGATCGAGTATAACAAAGTCCCAAGGATCGAGTATAACAAAGTCTCCTTGATCTAGTTTAACAAAGTCCCTGATCAGAGTATAACAAAGTCCCCTGATCAGAAAAACCAACGCATTCTGATCGAGTATAACCAAGTCCCCTGGTCGAGTATAACAGCAAGTCTCTGATCGAGTACAACAAAGTCCCCTAATCGAGTATAAATAAACTCCCCTAATCGAGTTTAACAAAAGTCCCCTGATCGAGTATAAAGTCCGCTGGTCGAGTATAACAAAGTCACCTGATCGAGTATAACAAAGTCTCCTGGTCGAGTATACCAAAAGCCCCTCATCGAAAGCATAACAAAGTCCCCTGGATCGAGTATAAAGTCCTGGTCGAGTATAAAGTCCCTGGTCGAGTATAACAATGTCCCTTGATTAGTATAACAAAGTCCCTGATCGAGTAAAGCAAAGTCCTTGACCGAAAGTATAACAAAGTCCCCAATCGAAAGTATAAACAAAACCCCTGATCGAGTATAACAAAGTCCCCTGATCGAGTATAACAAAGTCCTCTGATCGAGGAGCAATTGCGCCTCATCGGGTAATAAAGTCCCCTGATCGTGTATAAACAAATTGCCGCGCATCGAGTATAACAGCGAAACCTTGATCGAGTATAAACAAAGTCTTGATCGAGTATATAACAAAGTCCCCTGATCGAGAATAACAAAGTCCCCTGGTCGAGTATAACAAAGTCCCTCTTCGAGTATAACAACAGCAATTCTGATCGAGTATAACAAAGTCCCTGATCGAGTATAACAAAGTCCTCTTCGAGTATAACAAAGTACCCTGATCGAGTATAACAAAGTCCCTGATCGAGTATATAACAGTCCCCTGATCTATTTAACAAAGTCCCATTGATGGAGTATAACAAAGTTCCTGGTCGAGGATAATAAAGCGCCCTGATCGAAAGTATGCTAACAAAGTCCCTGATTGAGCATATAACAAATTTCCTGATCTAGTTTAACAAAGTCCCATGATCGAGTATAACAAAGTCCCCTGATCGAGAAAACCAAAGTCTAAGATCGAGTATAACCAAGTCCCCTGGTCGAGTATAGCAATGTCTCTGATCGAGTATGACAAAGTCCGCTCATCGAAAGTATAACAAAACTCCCCTAATCGAGTATAACAAAGTCCCTGATCGAGTATAACAAAGTCCCTGATCTTGTATAACAATGTCCACTGGATCGACTATAACAAAGGCCCTCTATCGAGTATTACAAAGTCCCTGGTCGAGTATAACAAAGTCACTCTGATCGAGTATAACAAAGTCCCCTGGTCGAGGCGACTAAAAAGCTCCATGATCGGTTAGAAGGGTCAAAGTCCCCTGATCGAAAAGTATATAACAAATTTCCCTGGTCGAAAGTATAACAAAGTCCCTGGTCGAGTATATAATAATGTCCCTTGATTAGTATAACAAAGTCCCTGATCGAGTATGGCAAAAAGTCCCTCGACCGGAGTATAACAAAGTTCCCTAATCGAGTATAACAAAACCCCTGATCGAGTGATAAATAAAGTCCCCTGATCGAGTATATAACAAAGTCCCCGATCGAGTATATAACAAAGGCCCCTGGATCGGGTGTAATAAAGTCCCCTGATCGTATAACAAAGTCCGCTGATCGATATAACAAAGGAACCTGATCGAGTATAAATAAAGCTCCCGAGTATAACAAAGTCCTGATCAATATAACAAATTCACCTGATCGAGTATAAACAAAGGCCCCTGATCGAGTATAACAAAGCCCTGATGGACATAACAAAGTTCCCTTGGTCGAGATTAAAAAATGTCCTTGATCGAATATAACAGTCCCTAATCGAGAATAACAAAGTCCACTGATCGTATAACAAAGTCCCTTGATCGAGTATAACCAAGTCCCTGGTCAAGTATAACAAAGTCCCTTCGAGTATAACAAAGTCCCTAAATCGAGTATAACAAAGTCCCCTAATCAAGTAAAACAAAGTCCCCCATCGAGTATATAACAAAGTCCCCTCATCGAGTATAACAAAGTCCCCTTGATCGAGTATAACAGTTCGATCACTGGTCGAAAGATATACGCAAGTCCCTTGGAGAATAACAACAAAGTCCCCTGATCGAGTATAAACAAAGTCCCCTTATCGAGTTTAACAAAGCCCTCAAGGAGCATATAAGAAAGGCCCCTGGATCGAGTTTTATAAAGTTCCCTGATCGAGTATAACTGAGGCCCCTGATCGAGTATAAAAAAGTCCCTGGTCGAGTATAACAAGGTCCCTTAATCGAGTATAACAAAGTCTCTGATCGACTATAACAAAGTCCCCTGATCGAGTGGCGCCCAAAGGAACCTGATCGAGTATAAATAAAGTTCCTTGATCGAGTATAAAACTCCTGATCGAGTATACCAAAGGAACCTGATCGAGTATATAACAAAGTTCTCGATCGATTATACCAAATTCTGCATCGAGTATTAACAAAGGCCCCCCTGATCGAGTATATCAAAGTCCCTGATGGAGTATAACAAATTTGCTCTGGTCGAGGATAACAGTTCCTTGATCGAGTATAACAAAGTCCCCTAATCGAGAATAAATAAAGTCCACTGATCGAGTATAACAATGTCCCTTGATCGAAAGTATAACCAAGCCCCTGGTCGAAAGTATAACAAGGTCCCTAATCGAGTATAACAAAGTCCCCTGATCGAGTATATAACAAAGTCCTGATCAAGTAAAAACAAAAGCCCCTGATCGAGTAACAAAGGCCCTCATCGAGTATAACAAAAGTCCCTCATCGAGTATATAACAGAAAGTCCCTTGATCAGTAAAAACAGTCACCTGATCGAGTATAACAAAAGTCCCTTTATCGAGTATAACAAAGTTCCCCGTGAAGGAGCATAAATAAAGGCCCTGATCGAGTATTACAGCACCGATCGATTATGTACGATATTGCCCTTGATCGAGTATAACAAATTCTGGATTGAGTATAACAAAGGCCCCTAATCGAGGCAAATAAAGCCCCCTGAAGGAGCATAACAAAGGCCCTGATTGAGTATCATTACAAAGTTCTCTTCGATCGAGCATAACAAAGTCCCCTGGTCGAGTATAACAAAGTCCCTGATCGAGTATAAATAAAGTCCCTTGATTAGGATAACAAAGTCCCCGATCGAGTATATCAAAAGTTCCTTGATCGAGCATAACAAAAACTCTGGATCGGTAAATAACAAAACCCCTTATCGGCATAACAAAGTCCCCTGGATCGAAAATAACAAAGTCCCTGATCGAGTATAAATAAAGTCCCCTGATCGAGAATAAATAAATCCCCATCGAGTATAACAAAGTCCCTGATCGAGTATAACAAATTCTCTGATCGAGAGAAGAACAAAGGCCCTGATCGAGTGTAATAAAGTCCCCTGATCGAGTATAACAATGTCCCTAATCGAATATAACAAAGTCACCCTTATTGAGTATAACAAGGTCCTAATATCGAGTATAACAAAGCCCCTGATGAGCATAACAATGGCCCCTAATCAAGTATAACAAAGCCCCTTGATCGAGTATAACCAAGTCCCCTGGTCGAGAATAACAGTCACCTAATCGGAGTATAATGAAAGTCCCCTGATCGAGTATAACAAAGTCCCCTTTATCAAGTAAAACAAAGTCCTCTGATCGAGTAAAAGAAAGTCCCCTCATCGAGTATAACAAAGTCGCCTCTATCGAGTATAACAAAGTCCCTGATCGAGTATAACAAACTCCCCTAATCGAGTATAACAAAGTCCCTGATCGAAAGTATACCAAAAGTCCCTGATCGCAGTATAACAAAAGTCCTCTGATCGAGTATAACAAAGTCCCCTGATCGAGTATAACAAAGTACCTTTTATCGAGTTTAACAAAGTCACCCTGATCGAGTATAACAAATTCCCTGGTCGAATATAACAAAGTCACCTGATCGAGTATAACAAAGTGCCCCAAGAGTATAACAAAGTCTCCCTGGTCGGCATAACAAAGTCCCTGGTCGAGTATAATAAAGTCCCTTGATTAGTGCTAACAAAGTCCCCTGATCGAGTATATAACAAAGTCCCCTGATCGAGTATAATAAAGTCCCTGATCGAGTATAACAAAACCCCTGATCGGTAAGTATAACAAAGTCCTGGTCGAGTATAACAAAGTCCCCTGGTCGAGTATAATAAAGTCCCTTGATTAGTATAACAAAGTCCTGATCGATGGCAACAAAGTCCCTGATCGGTCATAATAAAGTCCCCCTTTATCGAGTATAACAAAACCCCTGATCGAGTATAATAAAGTCCCCTGATCGAGTAAAACAAAGTCTTCTATCGAAAGTAATAAAGTCCCTTGATCCAGTGTAATAAAGTCCTGATCGAGTATAACAAAGCGAACCTGATCGAGTATAACAAAGTCCCTGATCGTGAATAACAAAGTCC